>NC_140040.1:9887080-10012080 GCF_963513975.1 Fringilla coelebs | reverse complement strand
GGGCAGTTCCAAAAACTGTACTCATCCAACCAGTTCTCAGATTTCAAACATACTGAAGAGCGCTGGTATTCAGAAAAAGAAGCTAATGCTATAACTTTTTTCCCTTCTAGAAAGTCCTCTAGTTCTTAAGAACAAATTAATTTTCTGTCTGAAATTCAGTTTAAGCAAATTATTAAGCATAAAGCAGACCTTCTGCTTTTCAAGGCATGCATTAACTTCTTTTCTGAATTAAACATCAATAAAAAGGCATGTCATTAGTGTTTATTCTGAATGGTATTTTTTTAATGTAATTTCATCAACTCTCAAGTATGTCCAAATTCTAATATGATTTCCATCCCTCTGTCATGTTAATTTCTCCAGTGCAGGCCATCTAAGCCATTATATAACAGAATTATAAATAATATTCTAATTTCTACTTCACAACTTTTTAATTGATAGTACTCACCAGAGTACATTATGCAGATGTTCACCTTTTTTTCCTGAAGGATAAAATGAAACCTTTTAAAACAAGCTTCATCTGTTCTTTATCAGACAGTCCTTCTTCAGCATAACCAAGGCTTACATTGCTGGTACCCTCTCTGCATAAAGCACCAAAGACAGAAAATATCAAGTGGCAACAATTAAACCAGGAGACAAAGGAAACACCAGCAGTAAATGCTCTTCAACAAGGGTGTGTATATGTAGCAAAGAGACCAGTTGTAGACTTTTAAAAAAAGTTCTGAAATATAAAATACCTTTGGTCAAGTTATTTTAGTTTATTCTTTAATTAAAAAAAAAAAAAAAGCAGCAACTAAACCAAACTTCTGTTGCCAAAATCTTAATACTACATACAGTATATTTGAGAAGATTAAACACATAGGGCAAAACATTCACCCAAATTACTCTTGTCCAATCTGTGCAAGCCTGGCCTATATATCAGTATCACTGGCACAACTAAAGGGAAGGCCCTATTAGGAACCTCTTTTTTCTTAGACTTCTACAAAACGAAAGGAGCATCTTTCTCTCAAGTACCATAGAAAGAAAAACAACAATTTTACCAACTTTGATGTAAATTTTCTAAGTCTGGATTCTGATTGTTGGCAAACACAATTAAGTGGTTTAAAGAAAGGTTGAAATTTCCTGCTGCTATGGAAGGCCCTGAAGCAAAACCTGGTAAGTACAGGTTGTATTTGTGTGGCCCATGTACAGAATCTCAATTAACTTCAGCTCCTGCTAAAGTTGTCAGTTGTCCACCTGAAATGTTTAGACACTATCAGCACAACATATGCCCCAGTTTCTGCCAGCATTAGGCTCAGCAGCAGTGTATTTCCATCCTTCATGGATGGAATACTGCTAATTACAAAGATGTTGCTACCATCCAAGAGATGTGTAGATGTGGTGCTCAGGGACATGGCTTAGTGGTGGACTTGGCAGTGCTAGGTCAATGATCTCAGAGGTCTTTTCCATTCTAAATGTTTCCTTGTCATCAATACAGCCAAAGAATGTTACGCTCTGGCCTCACTGTCAGCAGGATCTGGCCATATATATTTTCGTCTTCTCTAGGGGTGTATCAGTGCAGTAAGCTGGAAATTCTGCTAGGAAAAACATAAAATAAAAAAAAGCAAACCCGCAACAAAAAACAGCAACTAAAAATACCCCCTACACTTCAAAGGAAAATTGAATGGTTTGATTGATATTGTTCCATCTCTAAGCCATGGGCATTAGTTATGTTCAAATAACCTAAATTGTATGAACCAGTGATAAAAACTCACAGTCCAGAGTGAAGAATTCTGGATTTTGTTCTTGCCTTTGTATTTGAAGAGCAGCTTTAATATTTTTCTTCCTATTTCAGCTAAGTCAGATGCTTAAAATTATCAAAATATAGAATCCCCACAATCTTCATTAGCAAATCTTCAGCTTCCAGCTTGCTTTTCTGATTAAAATGACATCTTACGAAGTTTTAACTCACAAAATTAAAGAAAGTACTTGAGATCTTGACATTTCTTTAAAATTTTTTTACTGAGATCTATTTTTCCCCCTTAATTGCTAACATACTAATGTTGCAAAATGATATTTCACAGGAACATTACTTCTGAAGTTACTTATTAATGCCAGGATTTTCCCATAGCACTAAACCTAGGTTGCAGTTGTCTCCTTCTTCTTAGTTCTGGCATGACTTTGACCGGTTGAATCCCCAAATATGTATCAGTAATCAAAAGGTATATTTCAGTACAGGAGAACCTGTTTGGAAGAATTCTTCTCATTTCTTCTCCGCTTGTTTTATCTTTGCTTGAGATGTGAATAATTCATAGGCCTCTGTCTGCTTTACAGTCAAACGCATTCTGTCCACCCAAGACTGTTCGACTTTGTGATTTATTATTTAATAATTTGCAGGTCTGCGCTGTTGTAAGGTGAGCATTGTGACTGCTTGCAGAACTGTTACAATCTGGTCTAGTTAGCTGTCCTTTCTTTCCCTCTCTCCAAACAGCAGCAGTTATTGATTTTTTTTACAAACCTCTGCCATGTAATCCCACAGCTGCTGATCTCAAAGCTGTTACTATAAAGTAAAAGTTGGCCCTTCTTCTTGAAAACAAGAAGTCATGTTTTGATTCACTTTTTCTTTCTTTTTTTTTTTTATCAATTGTTTCTTTTTTCTCCTTCTTTGTGCCTTAGTCAATGACAGTACTCAGGAAGCGCCACTGGCTTCTCTTAAGGATAAAAATGAAAAATGAAAGCCCTTGTGGGAAATACACGCTGATCCTTTCATTACACCTGCAAAAAATGCCTGTCTGAAACTTTTCAACCTTTGAAACTTTTCCAAAGGAAGTTGAGTTATTTCATCTATTATCTTGGCAACAATTACACATAGTGTTGTCTCTCAATAATACAATATTTGTGTTTAAATCCCACTGCAAGTTATCAGTCACACATAATGGTGAAAAGAACTACTCCAAAAAACACAGTGGCTCCTAATTCTTAAAGATTTACTATGCTGCCAAGCTCAGCGATACTAATCAGTGTGCAATTAGGGCCTGATCGATTGGCTTCAACTGACTTTGGATCAGGACTGTAACAGGCACTGAGGGCACAGCCGCAGCAATTGCAGCCCCCAGTGAATTAACTTCTGTACAGCCTATTTTCTACCTGCCAATTAATTAGAGGATATGCAGCCTTTGAAGACTAAAGCATTGTGGGACAAAACCCAAATTGTTTCTCTTTTGCTACTGTGCACACTCAATAAAACTTTTGTGGAAATATTCCTACGCTGTCCTCTTCCTGTCTAATCCATGCCTTAATTAAAATTGCATTAAAGTATTTAATTTTATACCTATACTGTAAGATAAAACTTTCAGGGCAAATGTGTGCACTTCAATAGCACAGTGCCTTCAGCTCAGCACAAGACTTAGTGTGAACAAACTGGTGGGCTCATCCTACACTGGGAGGGAAACCACTGCCCTGGGGGAGAGTGGAGCTGGCCATTCTCGGACTGCATCCCCCGAGACTTGCACAGAGGACTCGGGACCAGAATTCCTCCATGTTTATCACAGGCATCTGAAGGTATTCAAGCTCAACTGTACCTCAAGGTTCATTCAGAATTACCCTGAACTGGATCTTTTATCCCTAAATGCAGTGTTTTAACACTCTATCACCTCTCACTCTTTGGTTTCTATTTTGGCTATAATGGCTTATCTTTAGCAATGATTCATCTTCTTGGTACTTAGGCTTTGTACAAACATGAAGTCTCGCAAAATTTTCTGCAAATAGGTTTGACTCAGCCACATACCTCAAATCAGATAAGTCAAGATAGGCTCATAAATAGAAAATCCCTTACTCTTGGTATACTTCAGGTTTAGATCCTGTAAGACATGCCATAGTTTTACATATATTTTGTTTGGCCATGAATGCAAAGACCTGAAAATAAACTCCAACTACAGAGAGTTGTTGTAACAACCAGGAATACTTCCCAGAGCAGAGCTGGGTTGCTGCCTTGTATTCTACCTAAGGTTTCTGAATTCCTTTTACTATCAGCTCTGGAGGCACACCAGAGCAAGAAAATATACATCTCTGCAAAGGGAACCTCTGCTGAGAGGAAGAATTTATTTCCCTGTTCTACTTATTCCTGTCTTCCATTATTTATTCAAGACAGAGAGCAAAAACCATAGGATTTTGGCAATGCCTAATGTTTTACATCAACAGTATTGGAAAAATCTTTGTGACAGCAGATATTTACATTACAAGAATACTTGCACTATACATGTTGCTACTCTACCAGATATATCTATACAGATTTTTTTTTTTTCAAGAAAAAGAGACATTGGAACAAAATATTACAATAATATAGCAAACCTGTCTTGTCCACCTCTTCCAGGTGAGGAAGAGGTGGATAATTTGACTGTATTCCAAAGTAAAGCCCTAAAAGATGCACACCTTCTTCCTTTGAAAATGAAAACTGCACACACTTAGCAGTTTTTTCTCTAGCACTTGGGAAATCTGACAGATTTACCTGCTTAAACTATAGATTGTCTTCCACTCTCACCCACTACCCTTCAACCCCAGCCCACCGGCTTGATTTTACACCTGGGAAAACCACTACTCAGGAGCTCTTTCCTTTAGACCCCTTAGTTTGAAAGGTCTAATAGCCCAGATAAAGAAGAGTACTTAAACTTGCATAATACCTTCAATGACTCCCTAGGGGAAGATGCTGCACAATTTATTTAACTCTTTGTACATAGACTTTCATCCTGGGTGCTTATATGTTAAGGACCTCTAATGTGCAAGCCATTAGCACCTTTCACCATAATCTCCTCCCAATGTCCATTTAGATTACAGTAATGGCCACTAGTAATGTAGAGTAATGGCCACCAGCAATGATATCATCATAATGACTTCACTGAACTTGCTCCACAAGCCTCCTTATACATGGTAATCACATACCCTTGTACATGGTGCATTAAAGCAATGAAGCATGCAACACGTCCAGATACTCCAATGCACACCTTTAAAAGATGTGGACCTTCACTGTAATATGGCTACCTCCATTTTTTTTATCTTATCATCAAAAAAGGAAATAGCTTACTCTATACTTTGAGGCCAAAAAGCAGAATTAAGCAAATAAAAAATTTCAATACCTGGTGGTTTTAATTTGTTTGTTTGTTTGATTGTTTCTTCAGACAGAAAACACAACATGGAAACATTAGGGATAGTTTTGATTGCAAAATAGCATTACAGAAAAGGAAGAATTTCTGAAGAAGAAGACTTGAGCAGCAGGCCAGTGACACTAGCAGTTATGTTGCCTATCTATGCAACATATAAAAGCATACTTTAATGCTTTTATATGTAGACAACATGCTCCTCACCTGCACAAATAAACTCACTGATTAAGTAAGAATTTCCCATTATGCCCTTTTTCAATGACTGGTCTGTAAACCTACACTGTACCTTGATGATATCCCTGCTAATAAATGATTTTTCAGGTGAAGAGCCAGTTGACCAATTTTCAGTATCATGTTTTTCCTCCCCTATTTTTTTTTTCACACATGCCTTAACTTTGGAAAATTCCAAGCACAGGAATGCTTTGCAGGGCTTTTGCCCTCAACAAAGTAAGGGGGAAATAGCCAACTCTAACACCACCAATTTCAATATCCTTTTGCAAAAATGGGGACAGAGCCAATTATACAAAATATTCAAGCATATGCCTTCATGTAAGAATATTGACTATTTACTGCAGAGGAGCAGGTGTGTACTTTAAACAGGGACCCTCCTGAGATGCTGAGTGCTCTGAAGGCTGAATGTCCTCTCCGTTCTATATGTCATGAGACAAGACCCCAGAAAAAAGGTCAGTTCTGACAGTTTCACTCCCAGCATAATTTCACTTTATTAACAAGAACAGTCTGTGGATTGCCATCTGAATATACAGGAATGAGGTATTTTAGGCTATGAGGCAACTCTGGCACTTAATCAGCCTACACAGAAACAAACAGTTTAAAATTAACTGAGCTACTGATTGGAGGGTGGGGAGGGCTTTCCCCTCTTTCCCTTCTCTTCATTGTTAGGTCTGGCAGGTAAATCCCAGCCCTTGGTAGGGTAGCAGCTCGTCTGCTACTGATTGCTGAGAGGTAGATGAATAATTAATAATAGAAATAAATAACTGATTATTAAAGAAGTAAATGTTTTCTTCTTTAACTGATAATGCAAACCATTTCTAGGTTATATTCTGCTTTCCAGCGGAAGCTTCCAAATGTTACCTTCAATTCAGACAAAAGCACCTCAGCTAGTTCTTTCATACAGAATGGTAAATTATGTTATTGCTTTTGTACACTATTCCCAATGCTTATTGCATATTCACTTGTATACATCTAATGCAACATTATTATCTTGTTTTGATTTTCTTTCTTCCTCCACCCATACCCCCCTAACCTCCTGTCAACAGTTGGGGAAGCTGCTAATACTGTATTGTATATTCATTATCCTAGCTTTTTCTTTACAAATATCATTATAACATCCTGCATTTGTAAAGTAAATAATTAAACGTTCTAGAAAGTCTTATAGGACACAGTAATCTAACAGATGAAAGACATCAGAAATGTGAAAATCAAATGGAAGCACATGTAATATGTATCTTTTAAAAGAGTTTTCATAAAATAGGGTTAATGTGTTAATCAACCATATTTAAAATGCTAATTAATCACTGACTTGCAGTCTATTCATAAATAATTGAATGTCCTATTTATGCAGAATTTCTTATGCTTGGAAAAGTGTGGCATTCATTCTGGTCTTGCAGGATGCAGCACAGCATTAGCACTCATTGAACTGTCCCAGCTCTGTGTTTGGTTAGTGCAGCCTCCACTGCCCACCGGGTACATTTCTCACTCATATTCCTGCAATTAACCTAATCTGTCCCATCACTACATATATCACTAGGAAGGAAAAATACAAAGAGCTGCATTAACCATGATGTTTTGCCAGCACTTCCATGCCAAACACGGAAGTGAGAGGCACAGAAGGTATATTTTGGGGGCGAATCAAGCCATTTGTGGATATTCTATTTTTCCTTCCCCTCCCTCTTTTCAAGGCATCTCCCCCTTTCTCCTTTGAAGGCCAGTCATGCCCCTAGACATGGGGAAGTAGTTCATGCTCCAACAGCACTAAATTTAGAATGGTTTCTACCTTTACAACACACATTTCTTCATTCTCTAGACTCCTTTTCAGCAAATATGTCTTCATGTTTATACCCACAAATATTGATCCTGACTGCAATGAGAGATGTACACGTGTGTAATGGTGAAACCCGTGCTGGTAAACACAGGATCTTCAGTTTCCAGCAAAACCCAAACTCCTTTTGTGAGGATGAAAGGGATGATTCTTGACAAAGAATGTGAGACTCAGAACTAGTTGAAAATTTCTCTGTGAAAATAATGTCAAGGCATTAACTCTTCATGCTTTTGATGAAATTCACCAATGCAGATTGTTTTAAAGCTTCAGAAATACTTAAAATGGGTGTATATATATTTCCAAAAGAAAAGAGAAAAGCAGTCAGGGGACAATAAACATTTTCATGCTAATAAAATGCTAACTTGTAAAACAGAATTGCAGTAGCACAAGAATTCCCTGAATTCTCAACGCATGTCCTAAGTGGGAGATTTTTTTTTGTTTCTGGTTCCTCTCTATTTTGGTATGAAGAAGGAAATTAGACCTTGCCTAATGTGATTTAGTGGACAGCCTGGCAATGTAACTTGTCATTAAAGAATGAGAATAAGAAGAAGAATAGATCCTTCCTTCTAATCCTTCTTGACAGCCTAACAGAATACCAATTTACCATTTGATGAAGGCTTCAGGATGTTATGAAACCTCTACAGGGACTTCAGAGTTCTGTACAGAAAGGAATGAGGATGAGAAACAGCCAAAGTTGTTGGGGGAAAAATGCCTCTGGAACAGGAGCCGCTCTATAAATGGCTGGTTGCAAGCCAGTTGGCAGCCTTTAAAATTTGGACACTCCAACTAATCCAGTGGAGAGGAAAGGAGCTGGTGGACCTTTTGGAGAATCATTCAGCATTAAAAAAGAAGAAGACTGCTTCAAGCAGTTCCAAAGAAGGACTGGGCTGATGATTGCCTGTCACAGGCTTAGGAATACTTGATACAGTTGGCCATGTTTCCATGGTACAGCAGTGTGATTATCACTGCTGAGTGGTACATCTTTGCCTTTAAGGCCCTCTTAAAAAAAAAAAAAAAAAGAAAAAAAAAAGGCTCATAATCCAAGCATGACTCCAAAACAGGCAAACACTTATTTTTTTTTCCTACTGGGTAGGTAGTACCTGCACAGCTATAGCTGACAAGGAGCAATTCTAAATTCAGTAACTGTCTTTCTCCCCAGGGAACAGCCACTGGGCTACTGTAAGCAAGTAAATAGGGGTCTAGAAGAAAGCTAGTTCTGAAATATTTTTCTTTTATCATGTTACCCAAGAAATACTGATTGACACTAAAGTGGAAATCCAGCATCCAAATGCTTTGGAGTTCTCACTTTGGAGGAGTTCTGTGGCAGTACCCAATTTACTATTCCATTCCTATTTCCAAGGAAAAAGGCACCTATTTTTGAAATGCAGCTTCTTGCCAGCTCTCTCTTAAAGGTATTTTTCAACAGTCTTTTTCCCTCAAGAGCATAATTTGAAAAATTGAACTTAATGAGTGCTGTTCATAACCCAGCAACATGCTATTTTCATCAACAAGGTAAATTGGTTTGTGATCCAGATTACTCTTTCCTGGCAGCTCTGTAATTAAAAAAAACAGTGACAGTGCAAGACACAGCAATTCTAGTGGAAATGCTCCTTAGTCCATAGTGAGCTTTTGGCAGTGGTGAGGAAGGCGAGGTTCTGCGATCGTTCCGCCTTTTGCCAATCATGCGTGATGTGGTTAATATGTTGATGATATCTCTCCCTAACATATTGAGTTAGTGTTTGCGTCTATCCACTTCCCTCTACTGGACAAAATCAGAGCTGTTCAAGTGTTTATGATATCTTGTCGTTATAAGTGGTTGGCCCAAGAGAGGGATATGTGCCCTGTGACAATGAGCAACTACTAATGGAGATTCTCCTTTAGCTCAAGTGATAGAAGCTTGTGCTGTTGGAGCAGAAGGTCACGAGTGTAATTCTTCCTGTTAAGTTATGCTATTAAGCTGATAACCACGATGGCTGCATGCCAGCAGTGAGCAGATACACCTCCACCCTTTGTGTTCTGGGTTAGCACTGTTCAACCTCCTTTAAACTCCTGCCTTTTCTCTTGTCTCCAAGATCTTTTTTCAATCACAGATGTAAGGAAGACAAAGAAAGATAGAAAAGGTTAAGAGAAGCCCATTCAAAAATCTCAGACTAAACTTTCTTGTGCTGGTGGGTCAGCACAGCTTCCTCCTCTATAGAAAATGGCCCAGAGTTATGCCAGAAATGCCAAGTGTTAATCTAGATGTTATTTGTGTGTTTGCTTGTCCCAGAAGTGAACAGTAAAAAAACTGCTTGTCCCAGAACAGTGAAAAAGCAGAAACCCTTCTCTGAATTAGTGCTCAGCTCAAAGGAGCCTACAATGGTGTTAGATGCAGCTTCAGAAGAGACTTTCCTGTCTTTCTACCAAAACCACAGCTTTTGTGACATCCATCTCTCTCAAAGTCAATGAGAGGCTGTGGATCCACACTGTTATTGTTATCATTCCTTTGTTCTCTTTCTCATCAACACTTTGTTTCTTCTCCCAAGCTCATTTCACTCTCTGTTCCACCCAGGATATCAGATGGAAGTAAAAATTTCCTTCCTTTGTGAGCTTTGGTACTAAGAACCTATCACACTGCTTTCCAAGTACTAGAGTGGTTGCATAAGGTATTTCAGTCCCAACCCACTTCTATTTCAAAGTCATACTTTAATCTGGAATGTCAGGTAGAACATGGAACAATATTAATCTGTGCTACATAAATAATTTCCTTCAATTATCAGGAAAGAGCAGCAAGACATGAATTTTCAGGTTGATTGAGTTTTAATATCTAAGTGTAAAAATTAATAATTTAGGCAGGTGAGGGGTTTTTTTGTTGGTTTTTTTTCCTGTTTTTTGTTTTTGTTTTTTTTAGCAGAAAGCTAAAGGTTGCATTTCCTCACTAGAGAAAGAAAAAAAAAAGATAATTTGGATCAAAAGGTCAGGTTATATTCATAGGTTGGAAATGTGACAATTATGAAATTATTCACAGAAGAAAATACTTAGAATTCAATGCAAGACACCCAGATTCATCACAAGGCACAAGAGATTGACAATCTATTATGAATGCCTCACATCACAGATAAATATTTCAATGCAAATAAATAAAGGATGCTGAGTGTTTCTCTTCTGAATGACTTTTCACAGCTCACTGAACACAATAGTTCTGGGACTCCTCTACGTCCCAGACTCGTGTCCAAACTTTGGCATCCCCAAAGGCTTCCTGTGCTGAGCACCACCAGGTTACACTGTGATTTCAATTTGGAGTTACAAAGAACCAATTAATCAGTTTCCCCCTAACAGAATGTAAAAAACATTCTTTGGTGCATTAGGACAATCACAGACATTGTGAAACTGGTCTGGTTTTGTTTTGTGCCCCCTTGTAATTACTACAAAATGTACCAGTCTTGTCAAATCTAATGACTTTTCTTTTTTGGTGCAGGGGATTAAAAAAAAAAGAGAAAAGACAATGATGTCTCTAAGCATATGCTGGTTTACTCTGCAGATGGAGACAAGACTAAACTAAGATGTACGTCTGGTGAATTGTGCTCAAATAAAGCTTTTCTTTTACAGATTTCTTACCTGTCAGTGTGATTATTCTTCTTGATCTGTGCTGTATGCCAAAACCCCAAAAGAGTAAAAGTATTCCACGCCACAATTGTTTTTTACTTATTTTCAAGCAAATGTTTTAAAGGGATACTTTCAGAAGAAAGGCTTTTTCGTTTTTTCAAACAGGGACCTGCTTAACTATTTTCATCTGTTAAAAGTAATTGTATTATTTTAACCACTGGCAGGAAATTCCATGCTGTGTATTGCTTCATATGAAGCCATTTGTAACTTTACAGCTTTTTAATTTTGCAACAGCTGTATGGAGAAGGAAAATGACCATGTAGAATTATATCACTCATAGCTGCTTCTCCATTAAAACAATATAACTAGAAAATGTTTGCATGCTCATAATAAATGCTGAAAAATACATTTGAGTGAGCAGAGAGAAACATCTTCAGGACTTGTAAAGATAACAAGCTGATCTAGAAGGCTTTCAATTTAAAACTTTAGCAAATGCAAGCTCATCACTTACTCATTTGAACTTTAATATAACTTAATCCTTTTAAAGAAGGGGAAAGCTAAACTCAGGAAATTTGGTGTTTCTCTGACTACAAATGTAAAGAAATATGTGTAAGGAGCATTTGCTTTCAGGTATTAGCTCATATCAACATATGAGAGTGAAAAATTCACATTGAATGCTGGATTATAAATAAAATTACTATTTCCATAGTCAGGTTATGGACACATTCTAAAATTTTTAAAAGCAACTATTCCCTTGCATTTATTCTGCAGCCCAAAGACCTATCCTTGATATAAGCCTGATGTTCACAGAATGAAGATTATGCACTAAATAAAGACCACACTTCTTTCAAGTATCCACTGCCTGGGGTATCACTATATCATTGGTCTCTTCTGAAAATACTGAGTACTAAAGACACATCAAAGAACATTTGTGATCAACTGATAATCTGGAGAGTACTTTGCTGCTCATATACTTTCTGAATCATGACTGGTGTTATCTAGGCTGTGAAAGAAGAGTAGAAAGAAGAAAGGGGCATTTGTTGCCCTAAAAAACAAAAATATTGTATCCAGATGGACAATATTTATAATACATTTAGAGACTTGAAATGGGCAGCAAATAAAAAAACATGTCCACTTCTATGTGAAATATGTAAAATATACAACCACTACAATGTAAGAGAAAAATGCAAACATAACTACAGATGCATGCTAGTGGTAAAAAATTACATGTTCATGTGTCCAGTCTACCAGCTTTGAACTACTTTCAAGTACAATTTGAATGCAGAAATATCTATGAAATACCACAGATAACTTTCTAAGGTCCTACAGAATGGTACCTCAGAGAACTGTGTTACTCCCCAACAAGTTCAAAATTTTCATGAAACGGGTTTTGCTGTTTATGGAATTATTTTGCAACCTATCTTCCACAGCACCTCTCATTTCCGTCATTTTTTTCTGCAAAAACTCTTTTGCCAAGGAAAGGTGCACTTTCACTGTTACCTTTCTGGATCAAAGGGATTAGTAGGACCTGCTGAGCCACTTCTTTTCATGAAATAGTCATAATATTACAGTCTTTGCTTTTCTGCCACATGTAGTCAGCAGAGTGGTTCAAAAATTATTCATTGAAAACATACAGACAAAAATTTATATAATTTCCTGGGGAAATCAGATTTAAAAGAAAAATCATGTACCCACTTGGATTCGTCATCTGAATTCACCTGAAAGAAAATTTTGCAGTGGCCTTCAAACTCCACTGCACAGCAAAGCCCAGCCCAGAGCATGAGTTACACTGGCTTACATTTAGGTCTCGAACACAGGCTCTGCTCCACAAAATCCACACAGGGAGTCTCCAGTTCGTGAGTAGTGAGTGATGAGAAGTTTCTTGTTTCTTCCATGTTCTGTACATGGATCAGGTAACTTGGAATTATTACAGGAATACACATAGAGAAACTGCTGAGATGCCTTCCTGTGTGCCACAAATATTCTTTTACTCATTCACCACTTTCCTACCCAGCTCTCCTTATAGGAACAAAATTAATATATAGACATGGCATTTATATGTCACAGATATCATCCTTCAGGATTCTGCTCTGTTCATATGGCAGGTCCAATTCAATCATCAGACATAAGAGTTACGTTCCTACTTGATCCCTTCACCTTAATCCAAAAATATACATTTGAAATCAATTCTCTCTGTTCAACATCACAGGAAATTACATATATCTCAGAACCTATTGAGGTATCAGTTGACTCAAATTACATTTTCTAATGCACTGAAATACTTGTTTTGGTAATGACACGGAGGAATAAAGGAAAATAAGATAAAAACAAGACTTAGACTTATCCCTGATATGCAAGCAAGATAGTTTTTTCAATTTACAGTGCAGTTTTACATTGATTTTCTATATGAGAATGCTCTGTCAAATTTTTTTCTAAAATTTTTAACCATGTGTACTAAACTTCTGGAAGACAAAAAAATCCTTTGCATTTTCAATCTATCATCATGTCTCTCCCGCCTACACACAATTGTCCATCTTGATTAAAAGCATTTGTTACTTTCCTAAGTGTAAAACTACACATACATAAAGAATTTTCAGAGAAAAGCTCCTGAACCCTTTTGCAGCATAGAAAAATTAGGATAGTATTTTGTATATGTGCTTTTTTTACATTATACATTTTCTCATGTGACCAACATTGCTTTTAGAACAAACACACATGCTCACACAAAATCAGTGCAACAAGCCGCATTCCTTATTTTCAAGATAAACCTTTTCAACCTCTGCCAATGCATGGGAGCCTCCAAACAGGGTCCTTAATTCAGACAAAGCATTTCCGCACATTCCTAAGCCCATCCATATGTGGGATGCTCAGCTTCATGTAACACTTCTGCTCCATCAGCAGCACAGAACCACATGTTCAAGTGATGTCCTAAACTGGGACAGCTTTCCAAGCTGGGCCAGACACAGACAATTGCTAAATACTTCAAAAATCCCAGCTGACATTTCCAGAGAATGGGGGTTTTGTCCCCCATTTCTTGAGAATACTTTTCCACTTCTCTCATTCATAAGCTTTCCAGGTTTCTAGGATGTATCACATATCTAGACTGATATCCTAGGAGATCCACCTTCCACAGGACTTTTAGTTTGCTGCTTTCAGTATTCTCTGCCACAGAAAACTTGTTTTTTTAAGCCCAGTAGCATTCAACATGTTGTTTCATATAAATGGTGGCATTCCTAGTATTTTTACATTTTGAATAATTTTCCAGGCTGGAAAAAGAAGGAATGGATATTGTGTCCCTTTAAAAATAAACGAAAAAACACCAAACCATATACACAAAAACCCCAACAATAATGTCTACTTCTAGTATGAATATTTTCATCCTGCAGTAATTTCAGGATTTCACCATCATGTTTATTATATGTGACACAAAACCTAGCGTTTTTAATTTTCTATTTAAAAAAAAAGACAATATTTTGTTAGAAGCCCCCAACAGTTCCCTACTTTTTTGAAGGTTTATGTGTGATACCAAGACTGTTAGTCTTCCAGCTTTTCACAGTAACTGACTCATTCTCAAAGCCCCTGAAAGTCACTGCTGATCTCAAATCTGTTTCTATGGATCCTCTCTACATTACCATTTCAGTTAATCAGTTAATTACCAGGATATGAATCATAAAAACATTAAAGGTTTGGTTCCCTAGACAAGTTATTACAACATAAGAAGGTGTGGATTTATAAGTGAACCTTCTTTTACATGTCCTTGTTCCACAGTAAACCTGAAGTGGTCTATCTGCCCACCTTCACTGAGGTGAAAGCCACTCACTTTTACTGGGAAGGACATGGATGGAGCAATTTTCCCAAAGTGGTCATTCGTGCAAACCTCCCAGGTTGTTTGAGGATAACTTGTGCTTGTAGCATTTCTAACCCTAATCCCTCTCCCTTATCAATTCCAGTTGGGCAGAAGGTTATGTGAAAGCAGGAGGACAAACATGCAAAGCAGACGGAAACAATTTCCAAAGTGGGTTCATTTTAGCAGGGAGTTACTCTATTTCCAAACAAAGGCATGAACTCTGCAATACCCCTTGATGATGCAGGTTTTTGAAAAAGCTGTAAAGGTTTTTTTTAGTTCACTTAAGGCTGCATTGTAAGAGATAAGCTTTAATTTTCAAGTTAGCTGCTGACTGCACAAACACTGAAGTGGAAGTGGCTGTGTAGCAGTCATGTCGACTAATGAGGTACTCCAAGAAGAATCTGGTTACTCACTCTCCCAACATGTACATAAACTCAAGCTTTCAGAATGACTCAGTCAACACCTGAAGATGAGTCTTGTAAGCTTGTTTATGTTGTTGCAGTATAGTATGTACTATAGCTGGATGTACTTAATAATGCCAGCAGCTAATGCACGCATCTATAAAACAACAAATAATAAATTTCTGGGCTCCCAGAAGCTGAAAACCTGGATGCAATGTTAATTAAGGAATTACCATCAGACCACACTGGAAAGTTCCTAATACCTACTCCTTAGACCCCGAGTGTGCTTCTGCTGCAGACCCCCAACTCCCCTGACATTCACTGTTTCATAATAGATCTTCCTGGATGCATGTGTTAGCTCTGATGGCAATCAGACCTCCACTGCTACACACACTCCATGTGTTTAAAAACAAAGGTCATTTGGTGAAGACATTATTAGTTACTGCACACGATTTTGCCATGTAGACTACTGTATACTGTGATGTAAGTGGGAAAAATGATGGCAGTGAATAGATGTAATTATATGTAGAACCAGTGACACGCCACATACAATTCGCAAAGTACAACACAATCAGAGTGTCAATTATTTAAGCCATAATTAACATAGCTCTGCATGTCTTTCCAGGGCTCTCACAGAACATAGAGCATTGTTATAGTGGAAGAAAAGAGAAAATAAAATATTAATGGAGGACTGCTTTGTTCTCAGCACAGTGAGATAGAGGTGGTTGTAAAAACCGGATTCCTGCAGTTGCTACCGCTTTAATTAGGAAGGTCGCTATCTTCCTAGACTTCCTTGGATTCCTTTAATTTCCACAGAGGAAAACGGCTTCTGAATTTTATTGAACACAGTTGAATTTTTATTTTCAAAAATCAAAACAGAAACATTTCTTGGCATCTGTTATGAGCACTGGGTGTTATTTGCTCTTTAGAGATAAAGCTGTTTTTATACAGGGATATAGCTTGTGGGGAAAAAAAAAGAAGGGCCAAATATATTCGTACTGGGAAAGCTGCTCAACAGGGATATCACAGTCAGCAGAAAATATCTAGCCAACCTAATTCATCCCATGCTAGAATCCACTTAAGGCCAAGGAAATACAATAGATAATATATAGTTTCACAACACTGAACCAAATGCTGACATTAACTCATTCATACCTGGAATCTAACAACTTTTTTCTGTGGAAACAGTACAACTCCAACAGGCACAAGAGCTTCAGCATCTCCTCACACCAAAGTGAAGATGGCAATGACAGGAAATCATCTGTGTTTTGTGGCTAAATGAAAGCTTGGCTGTCCTTTGTCTGAACTATAGCCCAGATAGAATCATTGACAAAACATCCAAAACTAACACCAAAATACAAAACAGAGGCAGACAAATGACTAAATAGCACCATGTTATCACCATTATTCTCCTACTAAATCCAAAACACAGCCCTGTACCAGCTGCTAAGAGGAAAATTTAACTCTATCCCAGCTAAAACTAGGACAGATATGAAGGTTAAAATTTACAGAGGGAGTTTCCAGAAAGAAAGAAAAAAAAAGGCCTGCATATAATCTGCACTTCAAATGCCAGGGTTTTTTTCCTTGTAATTCATTCTTGGCCATCACTCCAGCCAAAGCTGTTTGCTTGTAGGAAAAACAAGACAGGAAATGTGAGAAAAGGTTACCCATGTGGTACTTGGGGTAGCTCCAACTTGAGTGCCTCTGCCTTTGATTCAAGAAAGGGTTTTCTAAATCTAAGCCTGCAAGTAGTCAGCACTGCTCTTCTTTTGAGAGCAAGGATTGTTGGGTGTTTGAATGAATTCAATGCAAATATGATTAAGTTGCATTTACTCATACAACTGAATACAAAATTAGTCTTCATGAACCTAAGATGTCTGGATGGGATTAGAATTGCAGATGCTTTGGAAGATGGCAACCAGTGCCACTTTTCACATATTTTTTCAGGTATAGTTTCCATAATGTGACTTGTAATTGCATGGAACTCCATATTTTCCATAAAGATGCATGCAAATGGAGCTCAAGACCTATTTAGAAGACTTAAAAGATTCATTGCTCTCATGATAGCTTCACATTTGAGTGAATTTAATTCAAGCATCAGTGACCTTATTAATAGACCCAAACACTTCTGCTTTACCATTTTTACTAAACACGTCTTGTTAACAGATAGGCTTTAAAAGTAAATCTTCAGAGAGAGTTCATCCTTTGAACTCTCACCATGAAGCAATTCCCACAAGAAGGAATGGCACAGAGTACTTGCAAGAGCACATCCATCCCCCAGCAGAGCTGTGTGCAGAGGGATGTCCTGCCACCCAGACAGGCAAGGCAGGCAGTGGATAAAGACCAGGAGATCCTTAAGCATTGGTTTAGTAACAGTCTTGAAAAGCTTCAGAGGTTTTCCAACACAGAGGAGAAGAAAAAGAGCATCTGATTACATACAAGGCAAGCTGCACTAGGCCCACTAGCATTTCTATCCAAACTCCAGTGGCTGGTAATACAGCGGCATCTCTAGAAGAGGAGCTTGTCTAATCACCCCTAAAATGAATGTCATCTTGAATAAAATAATGCTTCCAATTCCTTGAAGCAGTACTTACTTACTCAGTACTTCAGCAAACTACTAGAAGAGTTTTGGACGAGACCAGATACTACTGGGGATTTTTCCCACCCTGAGTACCCATTGCTGCATAGTCCATTTGACAAGTACTATCAATGCCACTGTTTTCCAATCCAGTGTTTATTCATGCTGTTTTTCTATCTAGCAATCTAGTACTACCACATTGACATGAGGCTTTTCAATGTCTTCTAGTTAGTTTGTTTAATTTTATAGATAGTTTTATGTCGCATGGGTTTTTTTTGGGTTTTTTCTGCCTAGTAAGCTGTCCATAATAAGAAAGTTTAGGAAAAAAAAGGCAAGGTCAACAGCCATTTACCAGCTAAGCTTTCCCTAGGTATCTTTTTATTCCGAGGACAGGGAAAAGTGTGCTAAATTCAGATGTCACCATGTGGTCAGGGCTGACAAATGCTGACTATTTCTTAGAATAATACTCATGTTGTAGCTGTCCAATGTGGTCCTGTGGGGTTTTGTTAGCTGGTATGTTAGCAAAACAGAGATCCAAACATGAAACCTTTCTTTCCTCAATGTGGGTGTTCAGGAAGTTACATGACTGTGAAATCCATAGGATATAATTGAAACAGTTTTGCAATCTAATGAGAGAGAACTCAAAATAGGGCCTTTGTGGTATTTGCACATTGAAAACAATTGGGAGTTTTCCCTGAAAAATAGCCAAGGACTGAGTCCCCAGAGCAATATTTTCCACTGCACCAAGTCTACACCAGTGCACCATCAGTCTCACTCAGGCCTCAAAAATAAAGCTTAAAAGGACACAAATGATATATATGCCTTGGGCTGAGCTTCGACCCAAGAGTAAATTTCTTCCGAAAACAATTTTATGTTGCTTTCATCATCACTGGCAAAGATACTGCTTACAAACACTATTATAAAGTGCTCTCTTACTCAGAGCCCGATGGCAAGCAGTCCCTCTCCTAAGTTTAACCAAACAAAAGTAACAATAAAATATGGTTTGTACCCATCTGGGCAATTATCACTAGATGCTGGAGAGTAATAATAGTGTGTCTACATAGTAGATGGTCGCATTTCCAGCATGAAATTAAACTAGGTCCAGAACAGGAACTGGTTCTAACCACACAATAAAATTTAGCTGGAAGTTAAAAAATGCAGTTTAGGCAGGGAACAGTCTCCTTGTCTTAACTCTTGTTTCATCTCTCCTGCCGCTCTGTCCCTGAGCCCTGCAGATCCTTTGGTACTCTGCAGGGAGTTAAACAGGGTCCTTGCTCAGAGGCCTCGGAAAGCTCCTTATCTACAGATCTGAGCACCTTCTTTTGTTACACTGGGCTCTGTTTGTTTCTCTCTTAATCTCAGCAGAGTCTTGTATTCTTTTAGCTTTTTGCCCTTTCACGTGAGGGATTAACAGTGTCGCTCGCAGGCTTTGGCGGAGAGCTGGAGTACCTCTGGAATGGCGGCTGCTCCTTCTCTGTGCACCCAGCCACGGCAGAGCCCCCTGAAACGATAAAACACCCCGGCCCAGGCATGGCAACCACTTCAGTGGCAATACCGAGGTGAACGACAGAGGCAGATGGCAGGGGACAGACAGGGATCTCTGGATGGTGGGACAGGAGCGAGCTCTCAGACGAAGGAGCCGTGGAGGTGGCTGTGGCGGGAGGGGCAGCGCAGGAGCCGCGCTGTAATGAAGCAGGGAGCAAATGGCACTGCAGGGGACGGGGGCTCGGTGGGGGCAGAGAGCTGTGCCGGGGGCAGGCACACCCGGTGGGACACAGGGATGCAGGAGATGAAGGCGGCCGGGCCCGGCTCTGCAGCGCGCCGCAGCTCCCCCGCAATGGGGCTGCACGGCCGGCTGCGCAACGCGGGACGGGGACACGACCGCTGGCTCCGAGAGAAAATCAAACCTGGCAAAAACTGAAAAGAGGTGACAGGGAAGGAAGGGGGATGAGATAATAAGGCGTTTAGAAAGGCCTGGACAATGTCAAATGCTCTGAGTACAATCAAAAATGGTTGTAGGATCTGGATCCACACCAGCAGCAACGAGAACGCGTTACTGTAGTTTTACCATGGTAGCATATATGCCATAGCTCCACTGCAAGGAACAGCGCACCAAGAGAAGTGTTTGATGTAGAATTTTAAACTTCTGTTTCATGCTTATTTTCTGCTTAAAAGAACAGAAATCTCCTGTCAAATAAACTTATTCTTTCTCATGGAAGTTTATTTTAATCTCCAGCTTTACCACAAACCCTTCCCCTCCATCTTAAAATGCACTCATTCAATAAAGCAAAAATACTAATTTCTATTGCAAGGCATGCAGTTACCTCAAATAAGCACGTTTAAAAAGCACAGATTATTTGGCAGGGGGCAGGGAGAATTGCCAGTTTCAAACATTTACATTTTCATGTCTTCCCTATTAGGAAATTAGAAACAAAATGATCAGTTGAAATTTAAACCTAAACGCTTTTTGAGGCAGTTCCCTTGTCCATTTTTTCTTTGTTGCTTTTACCACAGAATCTGAATCTATTTGTTATTTCAAGTGTTGGCCTATTTTCAGCAGTGATTATGATGGTACCACAATGTGCAACTTGACATCTCCTCCTCTCCTCTCATTCAAAGTCTCCCAGGGCCCAGCCATTTCACACAGGCTTGCTTTAGGCATTTATTAAATATGCACCTTCCAGTAGGGTTTAAAAACACCAACTAATCTCATCAGAGGCCAGAGACCTCCAGATATGTAAATCTACATCTGTTCCTCTTCAAAGGAAAGATTCTCCTGGATTACTCCAGGAGAAATGCATCCCACCCGGATATAGCCACTGAACCAGAGAAAAAGAACTCCCATGGCAAACGTGCCACCTCAAACTCACCAAGATCCAACGACAATGAAATTACACTTAATGTAATTCACTGTTAGCTTTAAGGAGCAATTAAGTAAAAGGCAGTACAGCACTTGCCGTAGGCTGTTGGTTCCAACAGGGGCCAGTGGAAAGAGGCACATAATGTTAAAATTGGTAACGTTGGTATTAACATAAGGATGAACTGTAGGTGGCTGCTCGACTACAGTGCTGTAAAATAGCAGAGTCCATTAACAAGCAGCAATCACCCTTCCCTTTTTTCTTTTTTAAAGTGTGCTGTAGATGTTTGCCAGTGAAAGCATGCAGCAGTAATTAACTGTCTATTAGCTTGTTTTATAAAAAACCCAGAATTCTCTCTCTCCCCAATGCCCCACCAGTATCCTCACCTTCCCATACTGAGAGGGGAGATCAAACAATTTTATGAAAAATATTTCAGAGCTATTAGAGAGAGACTACACATTTCACTTCAGCAGAGCAGTCTTGCACCCAGCACATTCACTTCTCAAGTTAGAGTGAGCCTTTACTTGGATTTTTACATCCCCTTTTGTATAATACAATTTTAAATGCGAGCACAAAGGATTTTTATCAGCACCACCTCATGTTCTGTACATGTATGAGTTTCACATTATTATTAGAGACTGCTACATGTATCTAAAATATAGCCTTAAAAGACACAAATTGTAAACCAGAAATTAACATGAAATCAAATGTGTTTTTATTCACTCATATCCCCATGGTTTCATTGACTACAATTCAGATTCAGAATTTGACCATCACAAAAAATAATCTGAGTGTTCCACTGTCTCCTGTTTCTACATTTTTGTTTGACAGATTTTTGGTAAGCTGCAGAATTTTTGGCTGAATGAGACAAATAAATACAGTCTATCTCATTTGGAAAAAAAAAAGGTATTGAATAGTGCATGCAAATATTTTTAAAAAACAGTCCTGAAGTACAGCAGATAATTTTGTAATTAAATAATTTACTCAGGTATCAGATACTTAAAATACATTTATATATGTTTCTGAGATTCTGAAAAAATTCTTGGCTAAACACAATCTGTAGACTCTGAATTTCACATAAGTAGAAGAAGCTGATGTAGTGATTTTACTATGCTTAAGGTTTATTAAAGCACAGCTTTATGATTAAGGGGTTTGAAGATTTTAATTTTATTTATTTACTAAACAGGCAAAATGTAGCAACTACAAAGATCTGGGGGATATATCCCTTAAGAAAGACAGAGGAGAGGTGAAAAATAGTTTTGAAAAGAGTGAAAGACATATGAAATTACTTAAGATAAATGTTCATGTCTAATGAAGCCATCACATAAAAACTGAAACTCATATGCTCAATTACGGCTTATATTTTTCTCACAGATAAGATCTGAGCAAACTCTTTAAAAGTCAACATTTTCTGTCATAACAGCAGTTCTACCTCTCACACGGCAAACAAACTACACAAAAAGGAGGGAAAGATGAAACAAGGGATATGGGCAGTGTGAATGGATCTAAATCTTTTAATTAACATCCTCTGAAAAGCACACTCTTTTTCCACCAAACTAATAAAAAGTGTGAGTGTGGGGTCTTTGTTGTTGCTCAAGCCTTGCCTGCACTCTAAGGAACTGAGGAAAGGCTAATCAGGGTTATTTAAAGCCACTTTCTACTTGCCAGGCTCCAATATCTCATTAATTCACTCTTAGTTGGCATCATTGTCTGATAGTGTTTGAAAACCACCAAAGAAACAAGGATTTCCTCTAATCCTGTCCATCAGAGGTAACTCTCTGGAAGAGGATACCACACCACAGTGTGTAGGACATGGGATACAAGTGTGCACATAGGGAAATTCACTGTTTTCATGCAAACTACCATTCTCTGTAGCTACATACATACCTGACAAATCTAATGAGAAGATGCTTATTTAGGCCTGAGCTTTATAATAAAAAGAATAGATGTTATGATGATAGTTTAAAGATAGCATGCTGAGTAACTAATCTTTGCTTGGAACTATTGCCTGGTTTCTTTAATCATATTTGCAATAATAGTTGGTCATGTGCACATTTTACTCGAGAAAAGAAAAATTTTGATCATGGTCACAGGTCAGAAATGCAATTGTTTCAACAACTTTGCTGCCATAAACTACAGCATTCAGTTAAAGATAAGGACTGCTGTTCTGGGATATTTGTCATGGAACAACTCTAACCCAGGGGACTGTAGGAAAACCTCAATAATTTCAGCATGCGTATCTTCAACTGAGCATCATCCCTGTCATGTCCAGAGACAGATGAACTAAGCATTAGTTACCTTTACAAGAAGTTTCTCCTCTGTACAAACCAGCCTTTATTGCCCACTAATACTAAAACCAGCA
Organism: Fringilla coelebs; assembly: GCF_963513975.1. Classification (NCBI taxonomy): domain Eukaryota; kingdom Metazoa; phylum Chordata; class Aves; order Passeriformes; family Fringillidae; genus Fringilla; species Fringilla coelebs. The sequence continues at coordinate 9,989,258 of NC_140040.1, read as the reverse complement.
TTTATAAACACAACCAAACCATGTTTTAAAGCATCAGCATGTCCCTGAACGCTCCCTCCCCAGTGGCTGCTATAATGCACCTTTCTATGACCAGGTCAGGCCACTGTTGGGAACCAGCTGGCTTTCAGACCTAACTCCCTTCACATAGCCCCAGTTTGTCTTTAATTCCTGTAAAGGGAACAAAATAAGATTCCCCTACAAGCTGACTGCAGTGAAACAGCCCAGAACCACAGCTCCCAGTTTAGTATCATGAATATTTAAATGTTTTTGTCTTCTGATATTTTACTTCTTTTGTAATGCATATCTTTGCCATTTAAATTCTTAATTTTATTAGGTATATAGCAAAGGTAAGTTTGTAAGGATGTTGTAAAATTTCCATTAGAGAGTTGTAACCCATAATATCCAATTGCCATGGCCAACTTTTAATGAATATTCACTCTACAGAGTAAGCAGGAAAGATTCAGATGTTTTGCTGTATAAAGCACCTTCAAACCCTTCTAAGGAAGTGCATCAGTCCACAAATGACCATTATAGTTTTCCAAAACCAGGATCTTTCTTCACTGTTGTATTTTAGGATGAGTCAAAAATTCAGGAAAAGCACATATATGACTTGTACTGTAAACACAAGTGGACCATGATAGAGATAACATGAATTACCATAAGTCCCCCCACCCCAGTTCAGATGCCATTAGCACTGGATTTATTGCTGAGCTCAGAGCTCTCAACATCATTGATGGTACATTCATTCACAGGTTATGGTTCATGGAAGACACACATGAAATAGGGGAGTGTGCAGCTATTTCCCACTGACTTTAATTTCTCCTGTTTCTAAGTACATTTTATCCTGCACTGCTACAATAAAAGTCTTCTAGAGTTAACAGCAGACAAAATAAACAATTACTTCATCAGCAATCGATTGCAGAGCAGCAGGGCAGTGGCATTGGCTAGTGCTGCTATCACTGTGCTCTGATACTTTTTGACAGTCTTCAATATTTCCTCTGTATCACAGACAACTGTCCCAGACTCAGAACGCTTCGTTCAGTTTTTCACATTTCTAAGTGCAGTTTCAGTTTTAATCTATATCTTTAGAAAGAGCTTACTTTGTCTCATGCATTTTATATGCCCTTTACTATTATGGGGAAGGAAAATGTAAGTATTGATTCTGGACTAGGTAGGATTACTGAATCACAAAGACATATGCTGAAACTGCAGCATAAAATGTATTCTATAAAACAAAGTGAAATAAGTGGAAAATGATTGAAGCACAAATTGTTTATGAATCCCTATAGAACAGACTGTTATACAAACCAAAAGGGAGAGAAGTCCTTATATCAGGCAGTATAAAACCTAAATAATACAATTTTTACTGCACCTGATAAAATCAACACACAAATAGGAAGATTATGCCCCAAAATTTTTAATTAATAGTAAGCCATGCATACCACAGTGTATGGGCCTGAAAAATTTGCCAAAAATGGTAGTGTCTTTAAACTTTAAATACTGGGAACAATTTTATATATCTTTTTAAGGTACATGGCTTCATGAAAAGATCAGTTAATATTTACATCAAATCCAAGGAATGCAGTCTATAGAAAAAAGATTTCACACTTAGCTTGAAATCTGTATTATTTCAAACCTTCAAGTTAGCTAACAGTGAAGGTATTTCAAAAGCTAAAAAAAGTAACTTTTTATGTATTTGTGCCATAATAAACATGGATACAACAAAACCCCATAGAAAATGAGACTCCAGTCAGTAGACTAATGTAGATAAATGTGGGGTTTCTATTCTGCTGGACACCTCACCTTATTTTATATTATAATGCCACTTTATTGCCTCTGCTGTGGTTGTGAAGTGTCACCAATTCTCTGGCTAATTAAAAGATGGGCAGCAGATTGCCATTAATGAGATTTGGCTTCCACAAAATGAGGCTCTCTTGGTGTGTGGCTGCGTAAGTCAGCTAAGAGAATCAGACCTCCCCTTAGATGAAGGGAATCTGTACAGATCACATCGAAGTAAATCTAAAAGTAATCCGCTGTATAAAGGAATGAGCTTTTTGCAATTGTATTTTTGAGTGTATGCAGGGGTCCCCCTTAGGGTTTTGCAGCCACAAAGATATCACACTCACTTGAGCTGGGATCTTGGAAGAAATACATAGCCAACAGAAAACAAAGCTTTCAGGTCTGCTGTATATGTATATCACCACATAAAAAAGCCCAAATCTAGCTAAAGCTATTCTCCTCCATGCTTCAGTGGAGATGGAGGAGAAAAAAAGACATACTAACATAAAAAATTACCACTAAAAATCTTCTCTTAAGACTTTTATCCCCAGTAAGACCTTTATTCATCTGACCTTTATCAAGATCAAAAAAGATCAAGAGGCAAAAGAGCTTGATCTCTTGTGTGGTAATGACCCTATTTTAGCAAGTTACTATCCCATTCAAAAAAAAAAACAAAACAAGATTCATCTCTTTCAACAATTCTTACCTATTAAGACAAAAATTTACATGTTCAGACCAAAGTCTGCTGACTTCAGTGGAACTTCACCTAGCCCACTGCAGCTTGAACAAAGGCAGTGTAGCACCTTGTCTTTCTGGAAACCCACTACTGGTGAAGCCTTCTGGAGAGGAAGCCCCAACACTCTGCACCCAGAGAGCAGCCAGGATGACCCAATCCACTGCTGCTCCTTCTGCATGCCAGGACAGGAATTTACACTGGGGATTCCTCACCCTTTGGCTGTTACCCAAATCCTGCATTCCCAGAGGATTCTACCCAAGAAAGGGCACCCAAAGGTGTTTCATAGGATGTGAAGATTTCATATCAAAGCTGGAGAAACTCCAGTGGAAATTGCACAGGGGTCTGTTAGAGGCCATATGCCTGTATGTCACTTTTGAATTTATAAAGGTGGTATTAATCTCTAGAAGAGATTTTTCTAGTGAAGTTACTCCTGGAATAAACTCAGCTCAAGATTCTTTGAGTTATTTTTCATTCTCAACACTTTAAATAACTCTCAACAAGACAAGCACATGCCTTGGATGCCAATCCACATGCATCAGAACCTAGGCCAGCAACTATCTCCATGGGCTGAGAAAAATTTGATGCATCATCTTGTTACTCCTTCATTTTCCATTAGGTGGGATAAACACTTGCTGGATCATCAGAGAGCACCCACTGTTTGAAACAGATCTGCCAACACAGGCTGTTGGGCAGAGCTCAGATAACAGTTCTTATTTTCCTAATCTCAGCAATATATATTTTTATATATAAATAATTCCATATATATATGTCATATTTATCTATATATACATAAAATATACATGATCTGCACACAGAAAATTCAAATACAGACCTTAGAACTGATAAATACAGACTGCTACCCCAAGACTTCCGAGCAGCTTTCCAAGCTACCTTTGTGCACTTGTGTTTGACAGTCTGAGCTGCAATTGGAGGACCTGAATGTTCAAAGTCAGAGTTTCAGTTCCCTCTTTCTTTCTCTCTCTCACTTACTTGAATTGTTTCTGCTTTTGGTCTTTTCTTTGGAAGTATGTATTTTTGGCAGCTATCTCAGGAGAATGAGTTATGTTCTCTTCCCAAATCTGTAGAGAACTTTATTTTATGTATGAGGAAAGCAAGACAAAGTCAGAATTTAAGTCCCCGGTTTTAGAAGCAGTAGATCTTTTGAAGTACTTTGATGTGCATTGATTCCATATATGCCATATTTTAATAGTTTTAAAATAAACAGCAAAGTATAGAAACAAAATACATTCAGAGAAGTATTTTAATTAAAGGCACTTTGGTGTCCACATCCAGGATACTGAAATTCCTAGGAGTCTGCTGATTTGATATACAGCATATGTCTGTGACAGACAGAAGGATCAATAAATACAGGCTTTTTCCTACCATATAAACCTTTTGTTACCTCTCCCCCAGTGCACTAAGAGAACTTCCCTCCATCAGATTAGCTAATCTGCAAGTGATACCAACATAAAAAGCAAAGTTTTTTCTTGAATGTACTATGACTCGTCCATCACTGGTTAATAGTTTCAATTTAAAAGTGCAAAAGGAAATACTAGCCACAAAGGAATGGTTTTAATTTGAGAAACCTTCCAATTAATAGGATAGCTTAATTAAAAGAGCAGTTTAAAGTCTATAATATTAACTTAGTGGTGAAAATCTACAGAAATGCAGGATTTTTTTTTAATGTACAAAAGTAACATTACTGACTTTCAACAAAAATCTTAAACAGTCATTGTTATTCAGAGAATGGTTGCAAAAGTTAAAGCCAGGCAGGATTATGACAGTTTTAGAAGTGTTGGGCTGCTCAGCCTTGTTGGACACATACCAAATATTATTCAGACTAAATTCATGTGTTTGTACCAATCTTTGATATATAGAAAAAATTTCTTTTATTTCCCCACAAATGTCTAACCTTTGGCCACTCTTTAGTGAAGCTGCATTTTCTACAGTGTACTCTTGGAGAACAAAGTACAACAGCAACTGGCAAAGTTTTTGAACATACTACTGGAGGGAGGCTCAAGGAGCCAAAATCATTATTTTTGTATGGAGTGTTTCATACCAAACACAAACACTGGGGGGTCCTGACTGAACTCCTTTGCCCTCCTGCCGTTTGTGCCTGTGATATTGGGCAATTACACAGCTTTGGCTGAAATAGTATGTTGGATAGGAAATTTATCACTTATTGGGGAGTTTGGACTGCACTTGTCAACAAAAATGAGACCATACAGCAATCCTAATGAATTTAAGGGGCAAATCATCTTGCTTCTCTCCTAAGATCTAGCCACCTTCTGTTTTTTCCCTTCTTTAAATAGGATAGACTTTGCTCTATGCAGTTTGAAATTTAAAGGAAACCACATCCCAAATTAATGTAAAACTACACCACAAATAAGAGTTCTATGGCTGAATAAGTCCACGGGAGTTGCAATTAATGAGACTTGGCAGTGGCTTTTGCCAGCATGCTTATGCTACTGCTGAAACACACACACACAGAGGCACAACACAGAGCCTTGCACATTGCAACACAACTATAAAGGACAGGTTCCATTAATCAAACTACTTTTCTTTTACCCAATACTTATTCCAAATACATTTGCATATTAGAAGGATTCCCAGTGATGAAAAAGCTCTTTCTAATCTTCTTTAAGACATCTTTTAGGAAAAGTTTGGGGTTAATCCTTTTTTTCTTTTGTTTTCATTTTTAGAGCAGAGCTCTTCATGTGAAATTTTGTGATTTCTCGACAGATTTCTGTCTCATTTCTACTCTACACTAAAGTCTTTGTTTTAGTACACAGATATATGTATGTAGGATGTATCACACAACAGTAATATACACATGCCTATATAACTATAGGTACTTAGCTCTTTTCTTGCATTCCCATCTCTCCTAAGATTCCCATTACTCTCCTAAGCAAAGATTTTTAAGCTATCTTGACTTTAGCACAGAAGTTTGCCTATTTTAGCTCCCAAAGTAGAAGTCTGATTAAGAATTATTGGAACCCCCACGTTTGACAAATGGATGTAGCACTTAGTCCCATAGTTTAGTTGACATGATTGTGTTCAAAGGTTGGACTCAACGATCTTGCAAGTCTCTTACAACCTCAATGAGTCAATGACTCATTTGCTCCACTCCACCTTTTTATTAGGACATTCCCAGCAAAAATCCACTGGGCTCTCCTCGGGTGGCTTTCTGTTTTAAAGCTAAATCAAATTCTGTTTTTCTCAAGGCCAGTGCTATCAATTTCACTCAGAGCAGCACTGAACCCCAGTATTCGCATTGCCTTTCCTGACTGTCCTCAGATATTACCAAAAAGTTCCTCAAGGCCTGTGATAGAGCTTCACTTGGTATCATTTACTTGGTAAGCAGAATGGAGAAGGATCTTGAATTGTGTCAGTGAGGAAGGCTTTCACATCTTCCTACTAAGAAAAGTCACCTGAGACAGAGAGAGTTTGTGCCCTCCATGAACTGGTCTCCAGGCGGGCTGAAGGGCTGTTCCTGGGAGGCTGGGGGGACTTACAAACTGGTTTGTGGGAGGTTGTGGGCCCCTGTTTCCCCTCTGTTCTGCATCTGGCAGAGGCAGTGAGCTTTTCCCGCTAGGGCAGACAGTCCCTGAGTGGCTGGTGAGCAGGGAGCAGGCGCTGAGGTCACGGAGGCTGCTCCACCTTGGCCTCCCCTGGAGCTCAGCCCTTGGCAGCACGGCGGTGCCAGGCTCTCCGTGCCAGCCCACAGCCGGGCAGAGCTCGGACCAACATCCCGGAACCGAACGTGTGCTGCTCAAACACGCAAATTAAAATGCACGTTAGCTTAGCGCTGCTATCAGCGCTGCTATGATTGCTGCTTCAGGAGGAAGGCCAGATAACTGCTCTGTTTTCTCATTGTTCTCTTTTAATAAGAGTCAACTTTGCAATTAAACAACTCCCTAAAAACACATATTGAGACAAATCTCACTCTGTTAGTAGGTCTGAGTGCTGGCTTGGTGCCCTGTGGGAGGAAATTACTAGTCTGCAGGCAAGGTATTTCAGCACTTATAGATAGATACTTTAATGACAGCCATTGCTACAATTTTAAAGAATCTTTTCAAGAAAAAAGTTAAGGGTTGTCTGCAGCTAAAATATTTATTGATCATTTTTCCCCAAATGTGAGAAATAAGACTTTTATTCTTCATTATGCATTGATTAGGCAAATGAACAGCTATATCAGATGATATAAGAGCAACATTCCTCTAATTGTGTAACTCATTCTACCCTTACAATCGCATAAGTCTTTATGAAGTACCTCAGCAGTGAAAAGCTGCCAACATCCACAGGCTCTCTTGGTTTAAAATATCATACTAGGAAAGCAAATCATCTCTTCCATGACTGTAAACCAGACCAGCATTACTTCAGCCTAATAGAGCTAATACAAAGATAAAGTGGAGATAACTGACTTGTTTGCAGCAGGTCTGATTGTTTGAAAGACACTTCTTCTTTTGCTGTATAGTAGATCTTCAAAACTATTTTAGAGATGGCTCAAAAAACTTTTATCCCTTTCCCACTCTGAATTCCTTATCTTTCGTGACATCTTTATGGAGGAACCAGTACATAAAACAAACAAAAATACCATAGAGTGGATATCTATTGGAAACTCAGCACTGGAATATGCAGAGGCCAATTCAGTAGGTGCATTGTCCACCAGAGCCAGTCCTCCTGAATTTGGTGCTGAGCCAGTTGTAATGAAAGGACAGCCACTTACTGATTCATCCTTTTTGCTATCCAAAATAAAGTTCACATATTTATAAATGCAACAAAATACATCAAACTATTGAATTCTCCCATGTTTTATGTAGCTCCATGTGATTTTTCTGCAGTGTTCAAGTAGTCAATTTGCAAGTAGAGCAAATATTTGCAGTATTCAAGTCACCATTTGCAAATAGTTTGTAAATATTTTACCTTTTAAAACCTATGGATTTTGTTGACACTGTTCTATTGCTCTGCCAAATTATTATTGGATTTTTTTATATCGATGGGGAGATGCAGAATAAGATCCCCACACTGTTACAAGCTGGTCTGAAAGGCAGAGGAAGGTCTGCAGCTAATGAATATCAATCCCCCCCATTCCAGCACTACTGCAGTCTGGCATCCCAGACTTCCAGACACAGGACAGACACTTCATGGAGTTTTCAGTATGTTTAGCTTCTCTTCTTTGCTTTTGCATAATATTTTATCTAGAAAGTAGGCAAGAAGTCAAACAAAAGCATCCACATAGGTATGTGACACTCCAAACCAAGCACAGGGGAATTTATGGGGTTTTATCTGTTCAACACCACCAGATCACCAGATGGAAGCAAGGACTGAACCTGAAGTCCTAGAGTTAGATTGAAATATAAAGGAAATAGGGTAAAAGTGGTGATTGGCCTTTAATTAATTTTACTCAGCAATAAATTTTGCTATGTTAGAGTACTGAAACTGATTCCAAAAGTAAGAAAAACAGAGATCTTAGTCTGTGAAACCAAGTGGGGACAACTTGGATATTTTATCCCCAACAAAACAGAATCTGACCCTTCTAGCTGTGAGGAATTTGTTCTAATTGATGTCTGATAGGGAAATGTTGGAATAAATTTTCTTTTGCTGCACTAGTTGAACTTGTGACATCCTGTTAAATTTTATTAATGTTGCCAGTGGCAAAAACACAGTTTGTATACATCATGATTTGCTGAAGTTTCAGAACACCCTAAGGTGTACAGAATATTAATAATCTTGCTTTTAAGGACTAAATTAGTTTGTCTTCTTGTCTTGTTTCAGCAACAGTGTCCCTCTGTTTGCAAAGGTGGAGTGCCTTACTACTGGCACTTGAGAGGAAAGAAAAAGCTCGAGTAGCTCATGCTGGGGGTCTCCCCCTTCCCTGCCCTCCCAGAACCCCTGCTCAAACACACACAGCTCCCAGGGGACAAAACACACATGCTAAACACTTTATAAAGCAGTGAGCAATGCAATGGCTTAGCATGGACCCCAAGTAATGCTTTGTGTAACTTCACTGATTTCAGTGGAATTAAACCTAGGTGGCTTTTGGCACAACCAGTCCAGCAGCGCAGAGGGGGCTTTTATTTTGAGGTCCTGGTTTTGCTGGCACAAGGGGGCAATTCACAGAGCACAAGGAATTGCAGCTGCAGTGAGGGGGGGCTGTCAGCAAGGACAGGCCCAGGATGAAGGATCAAACAGAGGCTGAAGAATGCCTTGTTTTTACTGGTGCATTAAAAACACAAATAAATCAGGCAGTGTATAGCTTACAACCATGTAGCACTGCTGCCTGCCTTAAAGTCTTAGTGGTGTGCTTTAAGAGTATTCATGTTATCACCTGATCTTTTCTACTTACCATAATAATTAATGTAGGAGCAGCACTCAGAGGGACTGGCTCCAAGGCCACAGAGGGGAAGAAGAAAGAGTACATTTCAAGAGGACTCCTTTTCTCAAATACATAAAGAGGTACTTGAAAACCATATCAAATATCTAAAGCTGAATTTAATAACCCCTTTTTACAGAGCTTTTTTTGTTTTCCATTGAATTATGCAATATTATCTGAAAAAGTAGCATCTATAATTAACTGACAACAGGATTTGAACTAAGTAGGAAGAAATGGTGATTAAAAGCATGTTCTTTATTCCCCAAATTTAGTGAAATTGTACTTAAATAGAGGCTGTGGGGAGACAGGAACAACACAGGAGCACAAAATTCCCTAACTTGAAAATGTATACAACACTTGTAATTTTTCTTTCCTGCTAATCTAAAGTACTGTGTGTATAGATTCCACTCATATCCCCAAAAGCCAGCTTTTAGGGAGTAGAAATAGCAGAAATGATTCAGTGTAATAGTGCCTTTTTTTTTTTCTTTTTTTTTTTTTTGCTATGCCTTGGTGCCTGCAGATGATGTGACTTTGGGCAGGCAGCACAGAGCTCTGCAAGAGCCCAGCTTGGCTCTGCTCTGGCACAGCCTGACCTTCCTGCCCTGCCAGCCCCGGCGGGAATGGCAGCCCCAGCTCTGCCAGACGCTGCTGCAATGGTGACCTGCCCTCCCCCTGACACAGGAACTGCAATGGGCAGTAACAGGCAGGTAACCCACGTCCCAAGCATCTCTCAGATGAACTACTTGCTAGAGCACATCATCCCCAAAAAACGCCCCAAAGAAGAATATCTCTTTCATAATGAATAATCTGGCCCTGCTGAGCCCCTTCCTTCCTGAAGTTCTGCTTTTATAAGAAAGCATCCCCTTTGAAGTTCAGAGAGTCAGAATAAATTATATTGTTTAAGAGAATCACTGTTTACTGAGTCATGCAAAATTCTTTAATGTAGATTGGATTCAAGAGACTAAGGTTGAGCATGTATACTTCAATCCAGTGAAAACTGCATGAAGTGGCTGAGACTTCACTAAACATTTTTGTGAAGTTGTAGCGAGGGTTTCACTCCTTTTGCTCCTACAGCTTTGTCAGTCTCTTCTTTCTCATTCCTTACCTCTGCAGAAGGGCCAGCACACAGCTGCCCCTTCAAATTACTTGGTGCAACTCTACGAGTGCAAAGACTACAGATCACTTACACAAACTTTTCTAGTGATTAGCAGTACAGGTTGCCATAAAAAGCAGACAGCTTCTGGTACAGTCAGCTAATTATGTGGTTACTACAAAATAATGGAAACAGAAAGTAATTACGCTGTTGTAGGTATTACTGCTAACATACTACCTCTTATCTTGGCAACATTGCAGATAATTAGCTCAAGTCACTACACTGGTATTTTTCTCTGTGCCGTTTTGCACCTCAAAAAAGTAGAAAAGTTCCATGATTAATAACTACTCCAGAAAGTTTATAAAAGACCCAACTGCTGAAGAGACAAAGGACCACAGAAGCTTCAACTGGCCAAGAGATCAAGTACCAGCAACAAATGCACTCTGTGATGGAAAACCTGATTAAAATTTCTCAAAGAAATCATTATGGGTAAGAAACTAATTGAAAGACCTCCCTCCTGCCTGAGCTTTGCTAGAAAGAGAAGACTTCAAAGGCATAGAGGGAGAGCTAATGTTTTCACACTTAAAACTGAAAAAAGGCAATCCTCATGTTTGTGTTTGTTCAGTACACACTTCTCAAATGTTGCCCCCTCACGCTCTAAATCTGCTGGGTGGAAGATCTAAACCTTGAATATACAATGCTCTTTAGCTGGGGTGTATGGTGCTATTCTTCCATGCTGTGTGCCTGCCTATTCATGCGCTTTTATTCTTTATTCTTCAGACTGATATATAGTAAACAATATGGTTAGCCACTTAGAATTCTCTGGGTTATTAAAATGTGAGTAGCATTTTTTTTCCTCTCTCCTGGATTTCATCTGGAACCACTACCTAATTAATATCCAGAACCCAGCAGGAATCTGAATAATAATAAAAAAAAACTTTTGTTGTTCCTTAAATAAATCTGTGTAATTTAAACCACAATCATGGGGATTTCATCAAAAGTAACTCAGCTCTTCCAAATCCCACACCATCGTTACAAACAACTTTGTAGTGCAATTTCCAAGGCAAGATATCTCTTCACTTTCATATTTTAAAGGAAACATTCCTAATGATGGCAAGGATGCATTTTATATGTAAAAAGCTGGGATCTGGATGGTTAGAACACAATGTACTCCCCCATATCTTCTACCAGTGCATACACCATACTGTAAAGGATCAGTTCATACAAATCCTTCCTTCTCTCAGAGACACATTGTCTTATCAGTCGAGAGCTAAGGTGCAGTTGGAGTATAATGTAAGTCCATTTCTCACAAGCTTAGAGCTTAAGCACTTTGTTATTGGTTATTAGGGCTGGACTCCTAGAGATAAACCTACAACTACTGTACACCAGTGAAGGGCAAATAAGCAAAATCCCTGACAGAAGTCTGTTGTAAAATGATGAATAAGCCTTCTAAATTGCCATAAGGCGCTAGTCACAATGGAATTGTATTTGTCAGACATGCATTGTAACCCTAAGGTTATCATAGTGGGCCAGCAGATACAGGAGGAGTGCTTAACACTATCACCCCCTAATCATATCTCCTACAGGCTAAAAACTCTGCAGGGAGCATTACCACTTAAAGAGGTGGTAGTGTTTCTATGGACTGAATGCAGACAGCATTTGGTAGAAAGAAAAACCCTATAGAAAAGACTGACAGATATATTCACCCAGGCAGCTCACATGTATACCCTGAATTGAGATATAAAAAAAAAATCCTTGCAAATCATATCCCCAAGGCTAGGGTTCTAAATAATAAAATACTGTAGATTACTACTTTATTAGTTTTTTAAAAGCATATGAAAAATTATCTTTTGCCTGTGGAAAGACATTTTATCTGAAATTATAGCAACTCCAACAGTTTTAAGATATCAAATTTAGAAACTAAGCAGCTGTAGGAAATAGATGATATACCCTATTCTGGCAAATTAAATTCTCTAGTTCTAGTCCCCCATAAGTTATTTAATTGTATTATTCTTAAGCTTGACTAACACTGATGTACATTGGAAACTATGACTAGCTAATATTCTAAATCCTATTTATTACCAGATATAGCCAAAAACATGACAAAACACTTTTTCCCCACTGAAAAATAAGAACTCTTGCAGAAATGTTTGTCCTCATTACTCATAACTGACTGGAAATGATGCCCAGTTATCAGACACATACAAGTGAGTGAAAGCAGTTCCTGAACAGTCCTCAGCCTAGTGATTAGGACATTCCTGCAAGAAACATGAACATCCTCATGATTCAGAGGAAGGAGCTGAGCCTGGCTTTCCCTGCAGCCCAGATGAGTGTTCTGGTCACTGGGCTATGCTGTCATCCTGCTCACTTGCTCTATCCCCCCCTGCCCATGGCCACTAGGACATTCAATTATTTATATCAAGTGGAACAACTCCAACAGGAGAGATTGAGGCACATTGCATGCACCTGCTCTTCCATTCGTATTTTGCACATTAATAAAAATTTCAAAAGCTTGACTCTTTTAGGACAATGGATCATTTTCTGGCCAGTCCTATGCATTATGTGACAAAAGAGAAAAGAAAATGGTCACAGCATTTGCAATAGTGTATTTCAGCTTTTCCACTGTTCTTTAAAAATGTGTGCACTTACAAACACATGTAAAATATGGTAAATATTCAGATAGGAGAAAAATAAAAATGAAACACCCCTGATAATTTTAATGTATGTAAAATAAATAGAATCCTCATTCTCATAACTGAGCACTAGGTTATTCTCATTTCAAGGATTATCAGCCCAATGGTAGCATTTTAGTTTTCAAATATTAGGCCTGATGTTAAATATAGCAGAAAGAGCAAAATACAAACCCATTCAATGAAATGTACTTTAAAGAATCCATAAAAAGAAGGTGGGGGACTGCTACATTAGAGCAGGTTTAAAGTACAATCACACATGATAATAAATAGAAAAAAGGTAGAGCTATGCATCAAAATGCTTCTGCAGTCTTTGTGATGATTTAGAAAGCATTTTGTATTCATCCATGCTTAGGCAAACAAGAAATTTAAATATCAACAGCTTTGCAGTGATATAGCAACACAGCATAAATGTTGGTTTTGCTGGGTGTATGAAGACATAATTGAAAGCTCAGTTTCTTGGTGTTCTTTATTTGATGTCTTTAACTTATGGTCATTCACATGGACCTCTAGTGCTTGATATCACTGTATATCCCTTATGGATTTCCTTCCTGTCAAGTAAAAGCAAAATCAAGCTCCTTCACCCAAAATATTTAACAAGTAACAGAATACATCAAAATTTTTCCAAAGATAATACAATGAGTTTCAATACTCATGAGATTAAAATCACATAGAAAAATGGATATGGTCTTACTAACACAATACTGGACAACAGATTTGGCTGCAGATATAAGAAAGTTTCTTGTACTCAGCAAGGAGAATATTCTCCTACCAGGTCATGGAGAGCACAAAAGGCAGAGGTCCCTTTTTCCTGATAGGTGTCTCTCTTTTCTTATGCCATGCCCCACTGACTCCATTGCCATTTAATAAGATGAAGATTTACACCTCTGGAGACTGTAGCAATGCTTTTCAGGAAAACGAGCTCACCTTTCAGCTCTTCAAGCCAAGAACTCAATTTCACTGATTGCTTGATTTATAGTGCAAAACCACTTATTGCAATTTACATGTGCACTGCTCTCACTCTTTCTTGGCCTAGGAAAATCGTTGTTTAAGTAAGGGTAACAATGGGCTCTTGCCATGGAAATTAGGATATTGCTGTTCCCCGTCAAAGAAAAGACTAAGGCTATCAAGAGGAGCAAAAGGATAAGACAAAGAATTAAAAACTGTCTATCAAGGGAAAATTCCTTAGTACTTGGACACTGAGTGTCCAACCAAAGTTTTTCTAATTGTTTCATTCAATTTTGAGGTTTACACAAACAGAGACAAAGCACCTTCTCTCTAACATATTGCAATTCCATATGTTGGCAGACACGTGTTTAATGTGATGTGCAGCATGAACCTACCCATAGCAGCACTTCTATATTACTTCTGTATGAAATATTCCTTTTCCTTTTAGTGAAAGAACCAATAAAGCCTCTCACACAAGCTGAACATCCCTCACTCCCCCCTTTTTTTTTTTTCTTTTTTAAGCTGCATTTGACAAACAGCCGGTTTAAGCAGTTAAAGTCATTGCTCAAGTGGCAGGCAACTAGATAAAAGCTCCCTGTTTGGGAAAGCTGGGCAAGATTTTACAAGGTGCTGTGAACTGCTGGCATTGCAGTTCCATTCTAGAGGGACTAAGAATGAGATTGCAAAAGGTGGGCTACAGAACTATGAAGAAAGGATTAGGAAACAATCAAACTTTCCTGTGTGATAAAAAAAATATAAGAATCTCTTTACAGATGAGGAATATGAAGTCTGGGATGTACAACTTATACCAGTGTAGCTTGTTCTGCATTGCAGATGCATGAATAGCAGCCATTAAAGTAATTTTTGAGGCTTTAACCTCTGGCATCAGCAATGGTAGATCATATTTTCTTTTCTGTTCAATCCTGAATTTACAAAAATCTTCCTCCAAGTTCTCCTGGTCATTCCACCAGCAGTTAGCTTCAACACATACACAAGTTACCCAGCCCCTCTAAATACCCCTAGCAAATCAACTTCTACAGGAAAACAGGTTGAAGAACTCCACGGACATCAGTGACAGCTGCCTGTAATGTGTTCTAGCGGACGATGGTGCTGTTTAATGCACGCCATTAACTGTTGTACATCCCGCACCTACAGAGCTGCTGAGGAGCTCTTCCTTGGAGCCTTCACCCTCAGTGGTGATGGAAAACCTTCACAGCCAGCTCAGAGAGGCACGACTGGCAAACACCCGGTGCCCCGGTGGGGCGGGAGCGGCGCGGGAGCGCTCCGGGTTTGTTTGCAGGTGCGGAGCAGCAGATGGCACTGTCCGCTGCGCCAGCGCGGGCACCGCACGCACCGAACCTCCCGGGAGCCCTGCCCCGGGGCCGGGCACCGCACGCACCGAACCTCCCGGGAGCCCTGCCCCGGGGCCGGGCACCGAACCTCCCGGGAGCCCTGCCCCAGAGCCGGGCACCGCACGCACCGAACCTCCCGGGAGCCCTGCCCCGGGGCCGGGCACCGCACGCACCGAACCTCCCGGGAGCCCTGCCCCAGGGCTGGGCACCGCACGCACCGAACCTCCCGGGAGCCCTGCCCCGGGGCCGGGCACCGAACTTCCCGGGAGCCCTGCCCCAGAGCCGGGCACCGCACGCACCGAACCTCCCGGGAGCCCTGCCCCAAGGCCGGGCACAGCACGCACCGAACCTCCCGGGAGCCCTGCCCCAAGGCCGGCCGGGCACGGCCAGAAACGGGCCGTCGTGTTCGTCCACAAAGGAAAATGCTTGCCTCAACACTGTACTCACGTACAGTATCACAACTACAATTTTCAAGGGCTGGTTTCTAACCATTCTGCACGTTCTCCCCCGAGGAGGCTGGAGCAGGGGTGGTGACCAGCTCTGCTGCTCTACCCACGGCAAGCTGTGGGTGGCCACCTATGGAGAGGGATCGTTTTTCCATATCAGAACTGGATGCTAACTGGAACAAGATCAAAAGCAGAAGGAAGTGCAAGAAAAAAAACAATAGGAAATTAGTTGGCTAGGAAGGCTGGAACAAGCATTACCTCAACAAAACTAAGCAGAGAGACAGACTTAGCAATTTGTGGTATCTCTGCTTATTTTGTCTTGTGACATGAAAGTGGACTATGCAAAAGGGACGCACACTTACTCATCAGATCTGCTTCCTAGAGCTGATCCTTCACGTCCAGTCCCTACTGAAACTGAAGGAAGTCCTTAGAAATTTTATTTAGGGGTTGCATTAAAACATTTTTGATAAAGGAAAAAAAATTTCACTATACCATACTAAAAGGATTTTAGGTGCCTTTGCGAATTCTGTGTCTATGTGCATGCAAAGCCTTCTCATCAAACAGCTGCCTTGATTCACGCTAAAAAAAAAGTAAGCCATGTGACTTGCAGAGTTCAAGACTACAACTTCTTGGCCTGTTCTCCCACATTTTCCTTACTCTCAACCCAGAAAACCACTATGGTACCAGTCCCACACTCTCAGGCAGACCATGCTAGCTTGTACCACTGTACATTCAAATGCACAGCATGCCCAGAGGCTGATGGATGTCAGCAGTCCAGGACACAGGAGCAGCGTTGCAGGGAGAGATGGAGGAAGCAGGGCTGAGCAGGTCAGGTGTTTCATCTGTCCCTGCTCTAGCATAAACTCACAGGTAGTCCCCTGAGTAGCCTGGTTTGAAGGCTTTATAAATCATAATGATGGTTGCTCAGAAATTTTCCTGTGAAACATGTTTCTGGAAGAAAACATCAATTTATCACTACTAAAACATTCTAAGGGTATGTACATTAATTTTGAAAAAAATGGGGAAGGATCCTCACATGACCAACAGATTTCCAGTGGAAATCTTACTTGCCTAGTAGCTTGCCTGCCTCGCATGTTTGCAGCCCACATGTGACTATCTGATCCATGGAAACCGTGTTCCTGAGCCATCAAAGCTTGGACTGTGGGACTGCCAGCACCCATCAGGTGCTCCTCCTGAGCTGCACTGGCAGGGGCCCATACAGCTCACAGAGTCTTACAAAGGCCCAGAGGACAAGGGCCTTACACACACTCACTCAAACAGAAATGAAAACTAGAAATAATAGACTATTTAAACTAACCGTTTAAATGTCTGGGTGCGGAATCTTTCTTGCAAATTTTAGCTTACTGAGAAATAGCATTTCAAAAGCACTGCCCACAGAATATCACAAGCAAATCTTTTGCTGCACCCTTAGAAAAGGAGACCAAACACAATCCAACACTAACTTCCAAGTGCCAAATACAGTGCAGAAGTCAAAATCAGAAGTGACTGTCTCTGACAAGCCCACTGAGAGACAAAAGGTTTCAGATATGACTTGTTGCCACATGCTGCCAAGTAATTGTTCTGAGAATGAAATCTGCTAATGCAATGATGGTGAAAGGAAACGCTGAACTCTTTATTGTACCTCACAGCATTGGAGGAACCCTCAGATGAGAAGAAAAAGAAGCAAAATTCCACAAAATTGTGGAACAAAACATTCCAAAAAGACAAAAAAAAAAAAAACAGTATGAGAATATGGCTTAAAATAAAGTTTTATATAAATGTTTGATTACTAAATGAGTGCATTGGAGAAACCCAGTCTCCTCCCTCCCTTACTGGTTTTCCTTTGCAAAAGCAAAGTCAGTGCTATTGTTACACTGTCAAGCTAGATCTATTTTTGTACTGGGCAAACGCTCTTCTCTGTACTGGTGTCCTTTCACCTGCTCAAAATAAATTGACCTCCTCATGAGGAGGTAGATTAGTTACTATTATGATAGCCCTAAAACTGAAAACTGCATATTACAAGCTAAACTGTGTTCCAGCATAGGCACCAAAACAAATCCAGTGATTTACTGAAGTCACTTTGGAATTACAAAAAGGTAAATCTGGCTCCACTTTCCTTTGAATAATGTTTTCAATGTGGACAAAATAAAGAAAGTTGGAAGTCTAAATTGGCATGAAATCTAACTGAGAAATCTGAATAATAAGTAAGAATTGTAAGAGTAGAGAAATCTGCATTAGATTTCTCATTAGTACATATGTTCTAGGCCTTCGTTTTTCCAGCTTGCAAAGGAAATAATCATAAAAATGTAATAATACAATATTTTGCTCATGTTTCTTCACAATGACATTTTCTAAAGTCTCAAGTCAGTCACAGTACAAAAAATTACAACTGCTTATATCCATTTATAAGATATCTTTCTTCAAAAATCCAAATCCTAAACAAATACACCAAATCAAATTATATTGGAAGTATAAAAAATTGTTTGCATTGACATTCAGCTAGCATGCTTGGGTTGCTTTTTTTTTTTTTTGCTTGTTTCAGGTGAGTTTTTTGGAAGAAAAGTTACTCCAATTCTGAACTCATTTAAGGTGCCATACAGATTGAAGCCATTGGCATCTTTTGATCAGTTTCAAGAGATCTTGTATTAAGCTCTCAATAAAGTCTGTAACTTGACATCTTTGTGACTCAGATGGAAAAAGACCCCCATGAGTTTAACTACTAAATATCCCAAAATCAATGTCTACCACCCATTTTCATTTTATTTTCATTTTTGGAGATGCATTGAAGAAGGAAGAGCTGGGGAAGAAGAAAGGTGCCTTGACCACTATGGCACCATCCGTTTCTTCCTGGAGGGCAGGCAATTTGCAAACAACCCTTTGACATGTGAAGGGGGAAAATGACATTTCCCTCCTAGCTCTATATGAAATAATTGGAAAATGTGGAGAGAGAGTTTTAAAGGAGAGTCTCAGAAAATAATAACACCAACGAGCAGATGAAAATTTGCGAGGGGCCCCTAGAGGTAATGGAGAGATCTGAAAATCAAACATGCTTAATGTATTCCTGTGTTCCCTTTTGTATATTTAAATATAGGGCTAGGAGGAACCACTGTAATAAACTAGCCTGACCTCCCTGTGCAACAGAGACCACAGGTCCTGCCTGAAATAATTCCTGTTTGAGTTAGAGCTTTTTTCCCCTAAGGGGAGAAGCAGGAGGAGGATTCCACAATAAAATCCTTGCACTATTTCAGTTCCCCTGTGAGGCACTGGATCCCACAGCATGCTCTTCACCAGCTCTTGTTATGTCTTTCCAGTAAGTTTTAATATAAACAGGTGACAATCTAGTCCTTTAAACAGTGTAAGAGGGGTCAGCCTTTGCCTCTACCACTACCCAGAGTGGTATGCCATTAACTAACTCTGTTAGTTTATTTTTTTTAAACAAGCTGAGCTGGGCTCAGCCCACAGTTTCCACTCTCATTGCAAGCAGACAGTTTCTGTAGGACCACTGTGGTCTGAACTACTTTCAAAGCCTTTAGCCCAGTTCTAATTTTGCTGTGAGTGTATCTTTAAAAAGAAAAATTGTTATGATGACAGCTAAAGAAAGCTGGAGTCTCTGGGGCCAGTGTCATGTGTTCACATCAGGAAACTGACCGCTGTTGTTAAAAATTAAATGCTTGACATGAACTAAAGTCACAGAAAAATATGATTCAGTCTTTCAGCAAGCACTGTTTATGAAAGCTTGAAAGAGCTGAAAGCCCAATATGATTTACATCCTGAGAGCTGGTATGCAACTTTAAACTTATTCTTTTTTCAAGTTCATCTTGTCATCCATAGATAAATATAGATTAGGACAAACCAAAATAAATGGGTGGGTACCAAAAGCCACAAAACAACTAACCATAATGGAAGTACTTGTCCTCCTGTTCAATTGCAAAACCAGCATAAACTTGGTTTAAATAGCTGGTTGGGGTAAAATGAGTATTACTGGACAGGAACACTTAGCCAGTATGATCCAAACAAGTCAAAAAATAGCCAGAGTACAACCACATAAAATAAAACACTGACCAGATTTAAGTATAATTGGTCACCCTCCCATGTTTTCGGATTCCTGTTATTATACCTTAGGAGGCTCTGTAATGCACCTTTGGAAAAAGTCTAACAGTTTCACTGGGCTTCCAACCTTTGCACTTCAGTAAGATGATCTACTGAGAAATCATACTGTTACTGTATGAGACTAAAAAAACCATTATAGCCCACTTTACACACAGAGGTGCAGCAGACACTTCTGTGACTGTTCATCACCACCAACGTCTCCAGCCCTGTTGGCTCAATCCGCATTATGAAGGCAACATCTGAGCAATCCCAACTTTGCATGTTCCACCATAACAAGGTACCCTATTTTCAGCCTAAAAGTGGCATTTAAATAAATATTTGTGCTATGTCATTGGGAAAAAAAGGTCAGACAGCATCCCACTGTTCCAGGATAAGTAAATCCAGTGATTAGACCACACAAGTCCCCACGAACACTTGCTTGGGGCAGTGAGGATTATTTAGCCATGTTACATAATACAGCAGGCTAAATGGGTGCTTTATATATAGGAACAAATTCAGCAGTATTTTCTGCATCTGATTTTTTTAGCTCCCCTTTTCTAACCACTTCTCCCTGTGCTGTTCTGAGCTTCTCTGATGATACACCTGAATTCCACCCACAGTATTTATTCTAACAAAAGTACCAAACCCTGGCAACTCTCCTTATGGCAGGAAGGCCTGGCTGTCCTGCAGCCTCAGGAACACAAGGAGAACATCTGTGCAGACCTGCCATGTGGCACTGGTATCCTCAGCCACACAGTGCCCACCAGCTTAGCTCTCACAAACACCTTCATGATTTAACAAGCAGGGCACGTAGAACACTAGTGACATTTCCTATCACAATATTTACAAATGGTTACATGTATATATAGAGAGAAAAGCCTTGCAAAACTTTGCAGAGATCAGAATCTTTCAGAACTAGAATAAGACATGGCAGGAAGCATTTGAAGTTATCATATGCACATACTAACATGTATATATTCAGTAATTTGTTCACAAGCCCACTACTGTTTTGAAGAGGGAAAGAAAATCATATATGACTGTGTCCATTGTTTTCCCCTGGTCCTTAACCTCTGCTTCCCTTTTTTCTTCTCACAGATTGTAAAATTCTCTAGGAAGGATTCTCTCTTATTCAATGTTTAGAAAGGGCCCAAAAAAATCACTACCACTAAATAAGCATGTATTAAATGGCATCCCAATTTTGAATCACAAGGGGCTGGAAAGTGCAATTCAAACAGCTGCTTTTTTCATTTATGCATCTCCAAAGGTCAACCATGAGCTTGAATGTATAATACATAATCTGCCTGTGCTCATCAAAGGAGAGTTCCAATCTTCAGTTACTTTAGGAAGGAAAAAGCCAGTCTGCCTAACACCTAGTAAGATGCCCTGTGGGAAGTAAAACTGGTGTCAGAAGCAATGTGGTGATGGTCAGTTCTTTATCTAATCTTTGTAACAGTTGAATCCGTCAATGCTTCGGTTTTAAATTCTCAATCAACAAGCAATATATAATCTTTGACTTCAGGAAAGCACACTTCAAAGGAACACAGTTTCCTTAGACAAGTGACTGAAATTTTGTAATGTACAGAATCTCACCATTAAACATAAAAGCCGTGATAATACTAAGTCAATTTATGATGCCTCTTTCTTTAGCATTTTCTTTTAAATAATGAGCTTGTAAATCATTAATAATAAGATAAAGACATTTAAAACATTTGTGTGAAATATTTATAGTTATAACAAAATTTAAAATACATTAACAGCTGAGGTGGCAGGAACTGTTTACTAGTAGAGCATAAAAATACTGCTACTGAGTTTATGAAACCAAATTTAACCCAGTATGTTTGATTCAGGCTGCAAAGTTCTAATTCCCATTGAACCAGATACGAACTGACAATTAAAGGAATTCATGCTGCATGTGAAAGAGGAAGGTAATATATTCTTTATACAGAAGAAGTATTCTGATAATTCACAGCCATTTTAATGTAGCAAGAACAGTTTACAGAAAAATGCAGTCCTGGAAAATTCATAATTAAAAATAGAAATAGGCAGATCAGTAGCGCAGCAAAATGTGTTTTGTGTAATGCAGTACTGACACATAGGAATATTTAAATTAAAACTATGTAACCCTTTAAAAATACCCAGAGTGGATGAAGCCAGGCTGATAATGTGAAAGATGATACATCCTGTTAGCAACCCAAAAAAATCTCTGAAATCCAGACTTTCTGGTCACCACACTCCTGCTGTTTTTCTTTCATCAAGTGATGACTTGGGTACCACAGACACTGCCTCCCTTCCTAAACAACATTTTTATTCTATCCACATTGTCAATCACAGAAAGGACAAGAAGAGTAACTAATCCACAGATTCCAGTCTCCCTAATAAGCAAAGAAAGGTGGAATGGTCCAAAGTAGTTCAAGAAAATGATCAAAGACTATTTCCTACCACTGTAACTGTATCTGGTGAGGGATGAAAGAAGACATCTGACTTATTGGCACAGGCTGACAAATTTCCAAGCCAGTAACATCTAACAGGGTCGTTTTTCTCCATAGCTTGATACCTTGGATGCAGTTTCTGTTGCTTGCCAACTAGTTTAATATCCAAAAAGACTTTTTTATATCACTTTAGCAGCTTAGTGAACAAATTGTGGCAGTTAAAAAGACCAGTTTTCACCATTGCTCTAGATATTGCACTAGTCCTAGTGATAATGAGCAGAGTTTACTTGAAGGTCACAGCCTGCTGTTTATATATTTGCAGAGCTGCCAGATTTACTGGTCAGACCTAAGCCCAAAGTCTAAGAACAGAAACTGACTTCACTTTATTTTTAATAAATGGCAAATTTGTTTGGTTAAACGATGTATTATAATGGTTTATTGTAGCTTTAATAAAGGAGAAAATTGTAACAAGCATTCTGGGACAGCAGTGCTACACAAGCTGTGATTGTCAAGGGTTATAGAGATGCAACATGAGGGGAAAAAGAGTTTATAAATGTTATATACTATCAGATAATTCAAAAAGTGGCAAAGGAGGATTTAGAGGAAAAACAAACTGGGGCAATATACTCATTGAAGATGTCTCAAACATACTGGGGAAGAATTTCATTTTCAGTCAAAGATTCCCTAACCTCAAAGTGCCCACAAATATATCAACAAATTTTAGCTCTCTCCATGATATGCTTATTTTCTTTTTTGCAGTAAGGAGCACATTTTAGCTGCTAGGGACAGACCCTTGTATTTTGCACAGCCAAGGCACTCAGACATACACAGACTGATAGTTTAATCTCCTGTTCAGCCAGACTATCCTGTTACAGACTGGCCACAAGCAGTTTGCTCTGCATGTAAAAGCAGTCATATTCCAAACCAGAAACCTGCAAGAACAGAAGAATATGGAGAAGTTTGATAGACTGCTTGAAGATGCCAGAGGACATTTTGGGTATATGAATTCAGCTCTTGAAGAACACCAGATTGGGTGGTCCCTGAAGAAGAAATTACTTCTCCTGAATGCATGAGGCTTAAAAAGGAAACTCAGATTATAAATCTGGTCAATTTGGGGAAAGAAATGGTAGGAATTTATGAATCTAGGGTTGCACCTTTAGTGCTGATTTGAGAGACCAAACCTGAGGGGTTTGTTGATCATTGCACTACACACACAGAAGAATCTGACTTCAGCACGCAAGCTGACATGCTAATAAATCCATAGAAAAAAACAACATGAAAGCTGACACATAAATAATTCAAACATATTGCCTCTTTTCAAACAAGGTCCTACTATTCCATAAACATGAGAGTTAAAGTTTTAAAAGAAAATTGTTTTCCTAATCTTATTCATTTAAAAAAATATGATGACATTTACTCTATTTAAAAACTATTCCTAGTCAAAGGCTTTCAATCAGCCTCATACTTCCTTTGCTAATTGTGACATATTTCAGTGTGGACTTTCACCACTGACCCAGAAGGCAGTGTCTTTGTTACCTGATACTGTTTGAAATTACTAAACTCAAGAAAAAACTGTGATCAACAACAAAAGATTGATCTAGGTCCAGCTTGCTTGCTTGGTCTTAAATCATTGTGTCTTCATATTAATATGATCTTCTCTGCTAATCACAGGACACTGGTTTCTTAACTCAATTAGCTCAACTTCCTTATAAGTTTAAAAGACCATATTTAAAACCCACTTTTATAAAAGGAAACAAAAATTCAAGAGCTTGAGAGTCTCCTATTAATTCAAACTTGCTTTTTATAAACAAAATAAATCTGAGAGGGTTTATTTTGGATCTCTCCATCATGCATATGACTAACTCTGCCATCACCAAACTGCTATGTCCAGAGCTAACAATGAAGCCCTGGAAAGACATTCTGGCTAGTCCACTACAAGGTGAAACTCACAAAGTGGGGTCAGGAATATCTCCTGGCAATGGGGTGTTCTGAGGTTACTGGCAGGAAATGGGTATTCATAACTGCTAGCTAAATTATTTTTTAATTTAATGTATTGGACAGAGTGGGCGATTGGTCAAATTCTTCTCCCAGGAACATAAATGTAATTCTGAAGTGACTCCATTGACCTGAGCACTGAAGTAGAAATGTGAATCTATTTCTATCTGAAATGTATTGCAGCCTGTCACATTAGTTCTGTGATCCCAGCAGATCCTACAAGTAAACAGGGTCAAGACATGTCAATACACAGATGGGAGATTGTCAAACGACGTCTAAACGGGTGAAGGAAGAGAGGTGTTGGTACCTGCACAGCCCTCCCTTTCCCAGCACATCTCCACAGGGCCTTTCTGCGGGATGCCCACTTGGAGTAAAACCTTCTCCTCACCTTAGCTGCAGTGCAAGCAACCCCAAGAGGCATTTCTAGTCATGGAAGGTAAAGCACAGGAATTCTTCCACTCATCCCTTTTCATGTCCCTTAAGGCTTCCTCAGGTCCCACGTCGGACAGCAGCTCTCCTCCTTGCCCATACTCAGCTGGGTAAGCTGCTTCCACAAACAGGCCCTGTTACTTTTCCATCAGGAGGAGATTTCTCAGCAGAGATCTGTTTTCTGAATTACTTAAACCAGCGAACATCCTTCAGACTGAAATGTTGTAAGAAATTAATTCACAGTCGGTCTGCTGTGTGTTAGCAACAGGGAGGCAGGAACTGCAGCATCCCAGATGGAATGCTGTCCTTGCCAGGCATTTGGGTCTTCATGGCAAGAGAGGGAAGCAGGCCCTTGCAGTGAGATGATGAAAGACTCATTTTCAGACAATTTAATCAGCTTTAGAGCTTGCTCATTCCCAGAAGAATTGCATCTATCCAAAGGGTCTGCTTGCTTCTAGCCCTTGTAAGAGCAGCTCTGACCAGTCATCCCCACAAAATGTATTTACATAGTTTGGGTGGACAACCTAAGATATTGGGAAAAATTCCTGACTGGATCTGTGGTGAAGATGTACTGAATTTATGCTTTGTGTGATGTTAGGTGGCAGTATGCTGCTATGTTAAAGATCTGATATGCTTTCCAGTGCTCTGGGAACATTTGGGATATTAACCCTGGAGCTTCAGGCAGATTGCAAATTTCCATTCTACTGACCTACATTATTGCTGCAGTCTCAGTGCCTGCAGTAGTCTTTGTTGCTTGCCCCAAACTTCCATTTTTCTCAACAGACAACCTGAGAGACTTCATTATAGGGCAGTGAAACTACATCATTAAATATACAAACAACAATTATTTTAATTAAATAAAAATATATGTCTGATGCTATCAGCCAATAAAAATGCTTAGGAGATACAAAAGTAGAAAAAGGAAGAATATTCTCTTGAATCATTAATATATTTTTTCAAGTTAACATCACAATTAAAAAAAAAACAAAAAAAAAAACCAATTTTAATTCTTATCTATTATGTAAACCACTGCAAAACACCAAAACACACTAATAAAGCATTCAAACCATCAATAGTGAGACCTAGTATTTTAAAAATTGGTGAAAGCTTCACTTCCTCACAGAAGTTAAGAACTTCCACATGAAGCAACTTAAATTTTGCCCATTTTCTGCCTTATAACAATGCTTCCATATTTTAATTATCTGTGGCTCTGCATATCTGTGACAAAAGGATCAAGCCTTATAAGACAAGTTCTCCTTTATTTCCACTTCCCCAAAGTCACTAAACTTTCAATGAACTAAGATTGCAGAATCAATTCTGCTGTGCTCTAATTTTAACATCTGAAAATAGCAATAATCAATACAGCTGAACAATCCATGATTTTAAATTAAAAATCAAATAAAATCCACATGAATCTTCTATCATTGAAAAGGCCCTTAGAAAAGACACACAAATGGATTTTCTAAGCTTGGCAGATTATAAACAGATGTAGGTACAGATAAAAACTTTTCGATCCTATCTTCAACACAAACTTTCCAATAATTAACCAACTGTGAGCAGTATACAGCAACAGTTTTATTTTTATATCTTCAGTATATCTGATAATCTGGCCCTCAGTTTTACTATATTTTATGCTTGCATGGATGGTAATGAACCTTTTACTTAGGGTAACAAATAACAAAATTATCAGATTTGCATATTTGTTTTGCTCACAGAATATCTGCAAGCAGCTGCAAGTTCCTTTCATTAAAGAGATGTATTAAAAGATATTTAATGCTTTATGTAATTTAGGTGCTCTAGAAAGTGAATTTCACTGGAAAATCCAGGTATTTTTTCCCACAGAATACTTGCTGACCAAAATTAATTTTTTTTAATGTCTTGGGTTCTTATGGAGAAAAAACATCACCTCCTATGTTTTTGAGCAACTTTGAAATTGTGAGTAAAATAGACAGTAAATAAAGGAAAACAATGTTCCCAGTAAAAGGCAACACATACAAAAGCAACTTGTTCTTTAATAAATACTAGGTTTCTGGAAAGGATTTCTTGTTGGAATGTTTCAGAATCGAGAAATAGTTTCTAAAACTATGACTAATCAATAGAAGACAGCAGCCACTAAGTCTTCTAGCACCAGCTAAAAACTGCTACAGCCACGATACAAAGTGTTGGTCTGGTATAGCCTCACTCTGCCAGTTCCAATTAGACCCAATTTTTTTGATGGGATAATTTCATACTAGCAAAGCACACACTGGATCAGGTATCATCTATCTGCACCACTCAGAATTTGTGCCAGACAAAGTACAGTGTGTCTTCTACAGTCACCATAAAAGCACAGAGCTGGGACAAGGCCAGTGTAATGGATGTACTTTGACTAATTCACCAGAAACGTGATCATGCCAAAGCCAGAGCAAATTAGACCTGCTGGGTGATGCAACAGTGCCCAGGTCTAGTGTTAATGATTGCCACAAAGTCAGCGGCACAGCCACAGTCACAAAGCCGCCAGAAATTATTGCTCTGCCCTGACTCCCAGAGCGCAGACTTTTTGAAGTAACATGCACATATTTGAAATTATGACTTTGGTTCTTAAAAAACAGTTTTGGGTACAATGAGATTATCTTTCCGTAAACATGGTAGAACTTCACTATGAGCATGTTCTGGATCAACCAAATGGAAAGAAGGTTTTTAAGCACATGAAAAAAAAAGGGAACTATTCAAATCATGCAAACAATTTGTGAAGCCTAGTTGTTGTTTTGGGGTATTTTTTCATAATAACAATTTTAGTAATAAATCAACCAGTAATAGTAACAATTATCTAATGGTCAACATTTCAGGGCCTTATTCAAGGATGCAGCAGGGTGACAAAGTGCCAGCCCACTGGTGTCTGGGTGTCTGCACTCCCTGCACAGCTCCACAGCTCACAGCCCGCAGAGCCATCAGCAAACCTCAGGCCCAGCTTTGATAAGTCGTGTTCTAAGTCCCATGGACAGAGAGAAGAAATTTGGATATGTGATAGAGGATAACTTTGACTCCTCTGAAACATTTCTCATAGGTTCTGTGCTCACTTTTAAGCCACTGCCCTGGCAGGCTCTGACACACCTCTCCAGCAGCACTGCCCGAGCAGAGCTCAGTGGCTTTACCAGTGCCCCGCTGTCTGGTAGAAGGGGCAAACTAACCCAGAATTGTGTCATCATTTCCCTGCCTTTCCCCACACAGTGCCCGCTCTGTGGGAATGCTGAGGCTGTGAAACTGCAGCAGGCACAAAATTACATGTTAGCTATCTCCATTATAACAGGCTGTCATCGTTCAGCACGGAGCAGCCATTAATCATCCAACAATCATTCATCCATCCTCCCGCTGAAGCATTAAACTGTGGCCCTTTCTGTCTGTCTCTGGTGATCATCCAGGTGGAAATTAGAAATCCCAGAGTGCTTTTCAAAAAGAACAGGGGCTAACCTGGGTGACCCTCAATAATAAAAGGGAAAACCTGTTTCCATTGTCCACAGCTGTGTGTAAGCTATTGCCAAGTACATAATAGGCACCACATTTACCTACACAGTCACTGCTTCTCCAGCATTTAACTCATTCATCTGTAGAGTGGTTTGGGACACCTTGAGTATGAAATATGCTTTGTGAAATCAAATTCCATTATCCCTTACAGCATGCTGACAAGCATTTTCAACCAAAAATTTCACACTGCCCCTATGATTCAATCTTAAAAGAGTCTCCTCCCAGTGTTGCAATTTGCAGTAGTGCTTCACCTTCATGCAGGGAACTAAGTGCTCAATACACCATAAAACATATGCTAATAATGGTGGGTGAAATTCCCTTAACACGAACAAATGTTTGTTGTTGGTTTTTCCTCTCTTGTTTCTTAAATTGGTTTTCTTTGGGGTTAAATTTTGATGCATGTGCTCTCTAGATTGAATAAAATCCTGTTCTTTCTTGTGGAGCTTCTGAATGAAAGACATTTAGGGACTTAGATAATCACCTTCCTAACTAGATTTGATCTGATTTTGAGGTCATTTTCATGCATTAGCTTAAAAGAATTACAACACAATTTAATAATAAATTCTGTTAATATAACTTAGCCTTGAAAAATCGCACTTATATTGAGCAAGTAATATTTTAATGTTTTATTCACTAAAGCCCAATTCTAAAGACATTTTGATCCATAATCACAATGTCCTTAAGCACATCCAATTTTTCAGTGTAAGGATGAAATTTAAAACCAGCAAAAAAACCACAGCAGTATAAGGCAGTTAAGTGTCTCAGTCTCATGAAGAGGGTAGAAATTAAGCTTCTGATGCCCTTAATATTTTTAGAGTTTTAGCCAAGGGCAGATAAATAAATGGTAGGTGTTGACCGAGCCCAGAAGAAGGGGCTGCGACCTCCAGAGGTCCAATCCCATCCCACACTCTTTCCCACATGTGCATGCTCTCCTACCTGCTCATGTGAGGGAATTCAAAGTACATTGATTCATTTACAGAACTACAATGGATTTTGCACCATGCTCACTGCTATGTTTTCCAAGTGACAAATAAGAAACGAGAGAAGCAATCTACTGGATTTTGACTTAGCCTGCAACATTAATTTTTAGCAAAGTTACATTATATGGAAAAAAATGAGGAACAAGCACAGCTATGTGGAACAAGAATAAATATTGGCATAGGGGACATAACATTATCCATGCTTTGGACCACAGCTCTGAAAAATTTCATAACTACACTTATATTAAGGGAGAGAAAAATGTGTTGTTATTATTCTCTCACAGCTTTGTTTCAAATGAAGAGATTTCATGGACTGAATTAATTTCTAATTGTTCCCTGATGCACACTGGAAAGCAAGATGTTCATAGGAGAGGATTCCACAGTTGTGTGAATTTGTGTACATGGATGTGCTCAGCTTCACACACCACTGACATGACGTTAGAAATCAAATATCATTAAGCTCTACCTACACTGTGTAAAAGGCTGGTAAGGTTAAAAACATGCATATATTGAGGAGGTAAATGTGGTTAAGCAACAACTGGAGAATGAGAGGACTATGAATACAAACTACAGATATTGAATTCATTTTTTAATACAGCTTCCATGAATACTAAACTTTCAAGTATGTTTTTCAATTAGGGATTATTTACAACATATGTTGGGAAATTGCACATTCCTTTTTGTCACACCCTGAGCTAAAAAAAAGGCACAAATGGTGTCCAAATACAAAACTAGAGAATACAAGATATAAAATAGCACGCTGGAGACAGGAATGAACAACAAAATACATAAAGCCATATAGATGGCCTAGGCGAATTAGTACAAAGGCAGATGTGCATGAAACCTCACTGGACCAACATTCTCCTGGTGTCTGAACTGCAAGTGTCCTGCCTGCAAGGAGCAAAAGAAAAAGGCCTGCAACTCCCCCACTTGATACATGGCTGGTTACTTGACCAATGATTTATATCAGGTGCCTAACATATACAGTCTCAATTTTTCTGCAATTAAGGAGGGCAGGGCAGGCCAGTGACAAACGGTTTTCCTACAGCACTTTTGGCTTTAGCTATTATCCCTTAGATATCTTTAAACTAATTCATCCCTCTCTAGAATCCCAGGTTTGGGTTGATAAATCAAGCGAGACCTGTGTGTGCTGGGAGCTGATTACAGGGTCATTCCTCAGCAGAAATGTTTGACCATAGTTTCCCAACTTCATATTTTATCTAGCAGCTGGTGATGTATCATCACTAATCCAAATGCAAAGTATCAGGAAATAAAAGGAGGCGGCACTGTTTATAATAAATCACTGACAGGGGAAGCTTGACCTTTTCGCTTCCTACAAGGTATTTCATTGTTAGACCACAGACAAACAGAATTTTTCATCTGGTGCTTAATATGCATCAGAAGAGAACAAAGGTTTATAAGACAAGAAGAGGAGGGTACTACCTCCACTAGATGACACTTATCTTTCCATAGATCAAAAAGGCAATGCTGTTAATAACAATTTTTTTCTTAAGAATCTTTTGTTCTTCTTATTAGACCATAATTTAATAATAAAATGCACTCTGTTACCTTCCATCCTGAGGGAACATTCAGAGACTCTGTTAACTATACAAAGTCTTTTTAAAATGTATTCTTTTTTAAGAAAAATGCTTATCTTTAAAAGCAAATATAAATTACTAACACCATAATGATGTAAAAACACAAAATTATATCATTACTATCAGTGCTCAAGCTGGAAAGGTATTACCCCTATGTTTTTATTGGTATAGCAATTGCAGCTACTGGTGACATTGCTGTTCAGACTGGACAGAGCACAAACACTTAATAAAAGGTTTCCTCTGCAAGGAGCTTCCATTTCATCTTTCACAAAAGAGGATGGGAAACAGACGTGTGTGCTGGTGCAACAGACATGATTAATACAACACCTTCCTTGAAAAAAAGAAAATCTGTTAAACTCAGGTATCTTGTTGGTCTATCTCCCCCAAACCTCCACCAGGTTACGTCATACCCAGCTGCAAGGTTCAGCTCGACAAATGCAGCAGGCACAGCATTTTGTTAAAAACACAGAGGCTGTTGAGATACACATCCCCTTTCCTCCTTTTGAACTGCATGACCCAGCACTAGAATGAGACACCAGGCATGGCTGCCTCTGCAGCCCAGAAGGATTCAGGCAATGGCTCTGTGTGCCTTAGCACCGAGATTCTAAACACATATGTTCAACTACAATCACATGGAACAAATTCAGGATCACAGCAGCAGGTCACCTGTACCATCTCTTTTCCTGTAGAAAATCATATCATTTTATGTTTGGGCTTCTTTTATGTTGGCTTCCCTTGAAAGTTGGTGATGTTCAGAAAAGCTTGCGGAAAAAGCCCAGGTAAGAGCTCAGAAGACCTGAAGCCAACTTTATTTCCTGTGTTGCCAAGCAGAGCACATGAATTCAGTCTCATTGGCTATAAAACACCTACTAGCACAGTACCTTGAGCATGTGCTCAGCTTCAGTCAGTAGTGCAAGGATTCTCTGGGGTCTTTTTTCCCATTCTCCCCTCTCCCAAGGAATTATACCAGAACTGTTTCATTTGGATCTCTAACAAACCTCTCCTCCTTGGATTTTCTTGGGTACTTACACATTCACCTGAATTGTACACCAAAAAGCACAGAGATATTTTACTATGCTCACTTACAGTTTTCACACCAGCCTGCACACTAGGTTTCCTGACAGTTGGTGTCTTTAGTGGTACCAGCAACGTCAAAAGTGACAAGAGGGGAACAGAGCAGTGGCCTTACTCCTACTAGGAAGTTGGAGGTTATTGTAATCCTGAGGAAACATCAGCTCAGCTTGCTCAACAATAAAAATGATATTACAGCAATCCCTGTGGCTGTTTCTGTTGTATTGGTTGTCTCCAACCTCACCCTTACACACAGCTGTCATATCACTACCACTAAGCTGCAAGTGGCTTTTTTAATTTGCCAGCATCTTAATGTATTTTACTATCATTAGCTGCTACTTCTCCTCTCACACAAAACAGGTTTAGAAAATCTATTTTACTAAGAGCTAGTATATCTAATTTGTACGAATTTACTAAAGCTTGTCAGTCACACTAAAGCATTTAATCATCTGTGACATTAAAATAAAACACTTTAAAACCTTTGGCACAGAGTGTTCCTGTTAAGAAAGTACTGTAATAGTATTCACTCTGCTGGCAACACAGAAAAGAGCAGCCAAAATTAACATGAGCAAAATACAGTCATTCTCAGAAAACTTCCACACTGGTCAAAGTTGGAAATTCTTCAGTGCTCCTTCAAAGAACAGCTTATTCCTATTGTAACGATCTGAGATGTTTCATCCTTCTATATACAGCAGCCATGTAGGCAGGGAGAAGCTGTTATAAAGTCAATACTAGGGGGTTTTAGTGTAATTAGAACCCCTCATTGCCCAGAGGGAAGGGAAAAAAGTAGCAAACTTTCTCTCTGCTTTTATATTACTACTGAGAAAAAAATCTGAACACTTAAATTAGAAGAGTTATCTTAAGGGGAATATGTTTTTGCCCTCCCATGCTGAGTCTTCACTGGAGTCAGGATAGTTAGAAACTGCCATTTAATTTCACTCCTCTCCTCCTGCCTTTTTTTTAAAAAAGAGAAAAATAAATTGCAATTGTCACATTCATGTCACTCCAAGACCCAGTCTCAAGGATCATCATCCAGTATGAGACTTGGTGTTTGGTGCTAGGAGTGTATTTCAAACAGGCAGCTCTTGGTCCCCAACCTATGCAGAGGGGAGAGCTCCTGCTGGGCCACAGATCCACGGGGGTGACAAGCTGATCTCAGGGCACCAGCCCTGGGCTCCCTGCAAGGTTCATGTGGGGTTAGAGTGTGGGAGGAAGGAAGGACAGAAGGAAGGAAGGGATAAATTGCTGTAATTTCATATGCATAAAAAACACCCCCTACTAAACATACTCTGAGTTTTGAACAGCTGTCTGTGGAATACTCTGAATCCTATGCAAACACATTGAAAACAATATTGCTACAGCCCTGTTTACCCCTCTATTTTTCTTTCTTTACACACACACTTTCCATTGCTGTTGATGGAAATTCTGTTCATGTATTAGCAAAGGAATAAATTCCTTAATTTTCAAATCTCAGTCCTGTTTTTCTGTAAACTAGAATCTCCGCTCTTCCTAATTCAATTTGCCTCCCTGAGACTGTCCCCAGTAGAAGGTGAATCAATCACTTCATGAAAGGCACCTCTGCATGACTGCCAGAAGAAAGCCTCCCTACTCTTTAAGCATTAAACCCGTGCAAGGTAAAAGAAAATACATTCAAGAACCATAGTAAGGAAAAAGGAAGTGCCTGAAAATTTGCCAAATTCAAAGTTAGTTTAATTTTTATGTTATTACCCACAGGCCAATATTGTGATATTTCACTGAAAAAAAAAAAAATTGTTCATGTGTCCACTGAATTCCTGTGTTGTGCAGTGGTACAACAAGAACAGCTCCAGAGGGTACTATGCTGAAATTCACACTCTCTTGAGAAGAACACACACAGTGCGTTTGAGGGACCTGGATTTTCCCCACTGATTTCCAAAGGACTCATAACAAATGAGTTTACAGGCAGCTGAAGAAGAGTCAATCTGAAACAGAAGCATCTTTTATGAGCAAAATCACCTTTTTCTTGGATCTCTACATTTTCTACAGTAAAACATCTACTTTCTACCCAGAAAGGTTTTAATTTTACTTCTGTAACAGGCAACTATCAGTTTTATTCTGGGCAATGTACTTGTCATTGGGAGTAAATGAAGAGGCAGAGGCCAGACACAGCAGGGACTGAGCATCTGTGGCTCCTCACAGCCCATGAGCCAGGGACACACCTCACAGAATTTGCAGGTGTGTCCTTTCATGCAAAGCCTGGTTCAGTAACACCTGCCTGTGACAGGATGGACTGGGATGGATGCTAATGGTGCCCACTGCTTCAAATTGCAAAAACATGAGTGCTTTGGGAAAGGAAAACAGTTCACCCAGGGCGATTCAATTGGGAACTGCTTAAGAAACTCATGAAACAAACTCATCTATGACAATGAGGATCCCAAGGAGACATTGCTGTAGGATTGCTCTGTTCTTACCCTGCTCCCCATGATATTCATGAGAGACCATTCTCAGAGACAGATACTGGGGAGACAAATCTCCTGTCTGACCAGATATGGCAATTCTTACACAAGGCTGTGTGACCTGATTGCTTTGCTTGGATGTTAGACACACGAGGGGCTGACACTAACTTCATCCATTCCCCCCATTCTCATTTTCAGCCTGGTGAAGATGAAAGTCTGCTGTCCACTTCAGGTGCAACACCGAGAGAGGCTGAACAGCTCTGCAGAGGAACCAGCTCAGCATCTCCTTGTCAGCTGCCCTGGGAAAATCTTCTCATTTTCCTCTCCTCCAGCCCAGAAGCAAAATCAACTAATATCATGGCTGCCTACACAGTGCTCCCAAAACCTTGCTGGCAATTCTTTATAGTGCTTCTGGTGAAAAGATTTATGATTTTTCTTATTTTTTCCCCCCTAGAGCCTAGTTTAATATCCCCTCTTTTTTTATGCCTCCCTCTCCCCACTATAAAAAAAAA
Source organism: Fringilla coelebs (assembly GCF_963513975.1). Classification (NCBI taxonomy): domain Eukaryota; kingdom Metazoa; phylum Chordata; class Aves; order Passeriformes; family Fringillidae; genus Fringilla; species Fringilla coelebs. The sequence continues at coordinate 9,954,796 of NC_140040.1, read as the reverse complement.
AGTTTCCCTTTTGCTGCCAGGGACAAGCAGAAAGTGGTGCAGTACCCAGCAGTTTCTCCCCAACCTGTTGAGATTCCCACCCTGCTACCACAGCACCCACAATAGCTGTGGCACTCCAGTCTCCCCAGGATCCTGCAGGGGGAATTCCTCCACTCTGAAATGCTCTCATGAAATTATGAATAATGAATATTTAGTTTTTCATCATTGCTGTTACCTCATGTGCAGTGGTTCAAGGCCAAACAAAGCAAAGTGTAAGGACATATGTGAAATATTAAATTGGACTAATATAGTTGGAAAAATAGACAAGTTCTTCAGTATGTGAATCTCTCTTTAGGCAACCTTGTGCATCCAAAGTTTGTGCTTTTTCCTGACAGTTTTTCGAGTCGTCTTCTCCTTTGGGAGTTTCTTTGTTTTAATTCAGCAAACAATTCAGTAGGCTTGTCAAGAATTAATTAGATGGCTCAGGCAAAAATGCTACAACAATCTCCTACCTCTGTTTACAGCAGGACTGTACCAGCCTTGCTGCACCTCTATTTCTGCTGCAATTCATAAAACCTGTATTAATCTGCAGATTGCCTTCCTTCACAAAACCCCAACAGCTCACAGTCTCCTCTGCTTCTCTGTTTGGCAAAACAAAACTCAGGGAAGAAAGAAAATGATATGGTAATTAAATCCTCTCTCTGTTTTAAAGGGACAAGCAGTCTTTCTGTACTAATCTGCTCCTTGAAAATTCAAGACAAATACAAGGGAATTAATATTGTACAGTTCTTGCTAATGTACTAACTAAAAATTGCTGGCTACCAAATGAAAAGCAGGAACAATGATATGCAAGATGTAATTAAAAACCATTTACAGTACTGGAAAGTTAACAATTTCTATCCAGAGGATTCTGCTATAGCAGATGGGATTACATAGCAAAAAAATAAAATCTCCAATATAATTTGCCAATTCGTTCTTCACCAATCCTTTCAAGATTAGGAGGGTTTAAGTCATGGTAATTTGGAAGGGGAGGGATCCAAACCTGTGGGTACTCTCAGTACTGAGTAAACCCCAGAATTTCCCATAGGTAAACAATGAAACTTAATTAACAGGTCAAGCGAGTGATTTGAGGGATTTTTGTAACACCTGTTTCCATATGCTCAGAGGGACTGTTTTTAGCAATATTTGACAGTGCACCCATTTTGACTACAGACCAAATGGAGTAGATAAGGGAAACTGATTTTCTGATTTTACTTGAGACACTGTTGCCCCTTTTCCATATGTTCAGATTCTTGTGGGTTTTTTTCATTTGTTCCCCCACAAAATACATAATAACTATGCAGAAATGATAGAGGATTTTTACTTTTTTTAAATCTTAATAAAATGGAATATTTTCTATCAGGGTGTGTTGTGGCTCAAAATAAGCAGGGGTCTAACAGCTGATAGAGGTTCATATTGAAGTGTTATACCAAAAATATTTTTACTTTAGCATACACAGCATGAAATTGACTCCAAGGGAAGATTATTGGTTTTGTAGTGAGTTACATTGTTTAGGTGGATGCATCTCATTCTGTCTCTAGGATTCTGATCTCTGCCTTGAGACCCTTCAATCCCTCAAGGCTGCAAAGATTTAAAGTTTCTTGGGCTGGAACTTTGAGGGACTGGCTCTACAGAGGTGACAACACAGCAGACCAAGCCAAGAAGTCCCGACTCTGCTGACCTGGATCTCTCTCTCTCTCTCTGATGCTGCAAGGACTAGAAAAACCCTTTAAAAGGTCTTCATCGGTTCTAGCACCAAGAGAAAAAATTTCATCTTAGGAGAAAAGGTCATGAGTCCACTTCTCAGCTTCTTGGGGTCAAAGATCTTATATGAATATTAAAGTAAAGAAAATTTAGAGGAGGAGAAACAGGCATGTAATGCAAGAGCCATGTGAGATCAGCAAATCTATGCCTCAGTAAGAATACATTTATAAAAAATGTGTGCACTGTGAATTTTACCTGATTGCAACTAATAGTAGGTAAAAGGATTCTCATTCATTGTCTGATTTTTCATTTTTCTCAGTAAGAAAGAGTACTCCTGCTTGTTTTGTCAAGATCCCAAATGTAAGATCATACTCCAAGGAATGTGCTCCAGAAGGCACTGACACTGTCCCTGGTGCTGTGGCACTGATACATTTCATGGAAAATGTTGTCATGGATTACCTGCACTCTGTATGTTCTTATGTTGTAAATTGAATTTTCTACCTGGACTACACTTCCCATGCTGCAATTGGGTCTCATAATTGGGAGAGAAAAAACAATAAAGCATCATGCAAGGCATCTGACCAAGAGATCCAGTCACTTAATAAGTAAGTAGGTATGAAACCATGAAATAACCAGTGCTGTAAGATATTACTGCAGCTTTTGTAACCAGAGGCTTCTGGGTCCAGCCACTCCTTCCCTCTCCTGCTGCAAACCCCCCCCCCCAAAAACCACCAAAAAAAACCCCCCATAAAAACACCTCCCACATAGATGCTTATGTGCGTAAATAATGCTTCTGAAATCAAGAAAGCAGGCACATCTCTATTAATGTGACTGCTAAATCAAGTTCTCAACCAGTCAGCACATAAAATAAAGACATATGGAATTAAATTCATTGTGTTCAATCAGTAAAAAGTAAAAGAACTCAAATTAATTATGCAAACTTTAAAAAACACGTTTAGGCATATGATTTGTTTAGAGAGGTACGTTTTGCACACTACCTGAATCTAGCTGAGAGAACACATAAAACATTCATTTCATTTTCTGCTATGTGCTCGTTTAGTACAATACACTCAGCCATAATGATGTAGCTAACAATTTTATGGTCTTGTATGATTCATGCTGCAAAGGATACCATGCCACACTGAAACCTTTTTATTATCAATCATTGGGAAACACAAGCTTGAAGACTGGCATTAATTAAGAGGGTAAGGATTTACAAATGCCTCTGCTTCATTCTCTAAATATAAATATTCATGGTAGTATCTATGGATCACTTTTTGAAGTAAAAATTGATCTTGGAAAATAAGGAGTTGTAAAGGCAATAGAAGCATAATTATGAAAGGCTGTCTTCAAATCTTACAACTGGAACACTTAATGACAATAATTCTCTCCTACTTGTAAAAACAAAAATATTGGAATAATTATGGAAATACAACAAAGGTGACCATGAATTTAGATCCCTTGTAAAATCAGTTCTTTTAAATAAAAGGGATTACATGTCTATTTGCTTTCTTCTTTTCCTTTACCATTTGTTTCCCCTCTGGATCCTCTGTGTCTGTTTCTCAGGAGGCCTGTTAGATGTGCACCTCTCATACACACCTTTACATTCCCATTTCCTTGTGTCCATGCCAATATTGCTGTCACTTCTGTCTGTGTATCTCCTGAACAAATCTCACAGGTTTTCTACGTGTATTTCAAACTGGGCATTAGCCAGAACTGAAGTAGCTCATTTTCATTTGTATTTATATTCTTAATTCCCTTTGTGTAAGTAATTATGGTAAATACATGTTCATTAAACACACATTACAAAGAAGATATAGAACTGAATGTACCTGCTTGATAACCCATTACTTGTTAATATTTTTATTAGTCCAAAGATCACTAATTAATATATACATGAAAAAATTACATATGTAATTAGAAGGATTGAGTCTACCCCACCTAAGATATAGAAAACAATTAATTTATTAGAAACAGATTGAACACTGCAAATAAAAAGACTGGCAATAACTAGTGATGCTGGTGGTGAGGAACTCATTCCTGCAAAGAGTCCATACCCCATTAGACTGAGGTAAGACAAACACTTGGCTAACTACAGATCTGAAGAAAGCACAGAAATTCAAGGTGTTTCCTAGCTTTAAACACAAAAAGAAAACTTGGTTTCCACTGCAATATTTTCTAGGTCATGAAGAAACAGATGCTTTTCATTTAACAAGCCCATAAGTAAATAAAACAGTTTCTGGTGATAAACATTTAGGCAAAATGACTGAAAACAGTGTCTCCTCAACTGTCCTGAAGGTAAGGGAACTATTTAAACTTGCCCACACTTGCTCTCTACACGTTTAAAATCTCCCAGCTAACAACTGGCAAAGAACATTGATAAAAAACAAATCAAATTGACTTCTTAGTTACTTTGATTTTTTTTTCCCCCTCTTTTAATGTTGACAAGACTAGTAGAGGATGCAAAAATATCTTTCTGTCTCTTCAAACCCCTTGTTGATCTATTTTGTCTTTATTATTTTGTTCTAACAAGCACGCCCCAGCTTCTGGAATTCATCAGCCTAAAACACCCTTTAGTATCTTCTATTTTCAGACTAGCTCTTATTAAGCTAAACCATTCAGTGAATAATGCCTGTGCCTGTACAGTGTGTGATTAAATACAACTATATTCAGTGCTTTCATGTATGAATTCTGCTTGGGAGAAAAATTGCCATGCTGCTGGACAGCATATTTGAATATTCTTCCCCATCACAATTATTTATTATTTCTATTAGCTAATGTTGTTTTACTCCTAATTATGGGTAATTAGATGATGAGTTGTCAGCATAATCAATTCACTTAGAAGCTTCTACATTTAATTAACTCAAGATGGTTTTGAACATTTAAATGTCAAAACAACATTTAGAAAACAGAACATTAATATGTTGTTCATTGAGCTGTACATTATAGAATGTGACTTAAAGAACCAAAGGTTTTGGTGCGATGACAGGTCTCAAAATCTGCTTGTAGAGAGTCCAAATTTGCTGTACATTTTGACAGCTTTACTACAATAGCTTTGGACTTGGCAGAGTCACCTGGTACAGAACTTCAGTGCTGATCTGAAAATACCAACTACTGCAGGATTTGGTGGATAATTTGGTGGATAAACACCCTTCCCAAACACCAGCATCTAGGAAAGTTGCAATGTCAACCTCCATTCATTTTAATGGCTTAAGCAGGGGGATGGCTCCTCTCAACAGAAAATGGAAAGGAAAGGTAGAGTCAGAACCATCATCAGCTGAAGAAGGGCTCTGGACAGAGGGAGGCAGTGGCCTTCACATCCATGTTTGTCCTGGACTATGTGATAAGTGACAATAAATGCACCAATTTCTGTTGGTTTTTACCCTGTTCTGCAAAAGGATGATGAGAGCAAACCAGGACAAGACTGATGGGAAGTTTCAGAGAAAGAAAGAATCTGCCCCACCCACAGATTTTTATTCAATGTTACCATTGCTGAAAAAGCACCCTTCAAAGCCTGACAAACTGTTATAACACCCGAAACTCTTTGATATTAACAATGAAGTTCATTGTTCTGTTTGAACACATCTTTCCAAAAAAATCATCAAGCCACCAAGTGATCATCCTAACATTAAAGTTTCCTCTTTAACATATGAAATCATAACATGATCTTAAAAAGCTTAGGAGCTACTGAACATGTTAGTGGAGTTTTCTATTCCTAGCAGTCTCTCTCTCTCCTCAAGGATGTACAATTGCAGTGGAAGTGTGGTGAAGGATGACCAGCCAGCAAGGACACCATTCTATTGCTCATGAAGAATAGTTATAATCAAGGACCTGGCTTTGGGGGCCCTTATGAGCTCTCCTGGAGATGAATAGAGCAAGGGTGGCAGAAGAGCTCAAGACCCATCATGATTTTGAAGATATTCCTGGAAATATCTTCTTTTCCTGTGGCTACACCAAGCTTGCAAGGTACTAAGCCCAGGCTGGCAAATTCTAAGAGCTAATCCTTATTCCCACAGTGACCACATGTAAGGGTTTTCATATCAGAAAACCTGACAGAGGGAAACTGAAATGTTTGAGATAATATCTGACAAGGATTTATGTTTCCCTCTTATCACCAGGATTTTGGAAAAGTGGCTTGGAAAGGCTTGAGAGCTTCAGGCCTCACTCAAACCCAGCTAGATCACTAGACAAAGGCAGATTCTTGCCCTGTGAGCTTTACACATTAAAAAATGTTGGCTTATAAGTTGTCTTTTTCCAGCCTAAAAACTGTAATTGTAAATTTCTGTGCTGAAGGTTCAGAGTTGATGGAATCCATCCTGCTCTAGTGAAATTTCAAACTGTTCTCCAGGGTCAGAACTTCTGGCTTTAGGAAAGGACTTTGTGACAGAATCTAATCTATGGTCATCTTTCAGTCAATATATGCATTTGTTTAAATTTCTTACAAAATCCCCATAGCCATCCAAACTCAGCTTTACAATGCTGAACAAAGCAGCAAAACAAGAAAACGAGTCACCAGCTATATTTCCAGCACTAAGTCAAGTCATACATATTTCAATTCACATGGCATTTGCTCTTTCACATCTCTGAAAGTTACCCTGCTTTTCACTCTGACAAGCTGTCATTGTTTCTAGTAACACATTTTTGTTTCAATGTTGGGAGACTTTTCATTACCTTCTGTATCAGAAGAACTGTTTTCCACAGTACATATCCCAAAGGCCCAAGTGAAAGAATGCTGCCTGCTTGCTTTAGTACCAAAGCCTGAACTTGAGAGTCAGCACAAATGACAATAAAAGAAATTACTGAGAATTTGGGGGTGTCTCATACAAAGTAGACAGAATAACTTTAAGACCTATAAAATAAACACAATTTCCTTCTGTTGCACAGTAGGCATTATTCATTACCAGTATGGTTTTGTTGTGGCTGCGCTGTGTTTTGGTACTGAACATCAACAACATGACAGAAATGTCTCTGCCTTTCTATTCTCTTTCTACAAATGTGAGTGTAACAGCAAAGCCAAATGACAGGTACTCCCCCACTCGCTGGTATTCCATCAGTCAGGCACAGTTGGAACAGCATGGGGCCCAGATGAAGCTGCGTAAGCCAGCACCTATTAGCTGCTTCCTTTGATTCTCCTGCTACTGCTCAGACACAGAGCAGGATGTTGCAAAGGATAAGCAGTGCTAAAAACAGACAAAAAAATTATTATCCCAAACAAAGGTCAATAAGGTATTCTGAAGACCTTCCCTGTTTCACTTTCTGGCTTTTAGAACAAACTGTCCTGTCAAGATCTCAATAGTTTCCGTGAGCTTGAAAGATAATTCAAGATTTCTGTATAGTTTGAGAAAGTTTTAAAAATGCAGCATGCAGTGCAACAGTTTGAAGCCTCTCATACAAGACTGAAAGATAAAGGAAAGAAATCATGATGAATGCCTTTTCCTGCTCTTGTTCTTTTTCTCTCCATTCCTAAATTCCTTTCTATTGCCAACCAGAATACACGGTTCTCAAATTAATTTTACAAAGTTAATGTTAGTCTGGGGGAGGATTGGGAATGCTGCTTCCTCAAACTAACAATTCTTTACACCTTATTTTTAGTCCTTCAGAGTGTCCAGAATGAGTGGGGCAGTGAGATCAGTTTGTAGCTGTAATGTTCATGACTGTAAATTTCTTTTCCTCATGAGAGTTAATTTATAGATTCTTACATGCAAACCCACTGTTTTTCAAATGAATTAATTCAGAAAGTTATAATGCATATCCTACAAGCCAGGAGTGAATTTGTATACATATACACAAACACAAACAGAGGAGGTCCTGTGCAACTCAGTGAAGTTGCTGGATGTGTGCTCTTTGAAGTTTTATGCTGTATAGTTGGACATGCCAAAAGTTGAACTTTCGGTAAGATTGAAGTAAATTAAAAATAAATGCAGAAATTCTCAGAGCTTGGAGAGCCTTAAATGCCAATGAATTTCAGCTTGCAGAGTCACTATGCCATAATTGCACGGTTATGAACTTTTATTAGTTGATTGCTCCCTTCCAACCTGCCCATTTTTTAAATCATCGCAGGCCTTGCTCTGCTCACACTGAAGCCAAAGGCTGTGTTCCAATTGCTGCTCCTGGCACATGGGGCAGGGCTGCAACCCACAGTGCACACTGCAAGCAGAGGAAAGGTCTGTGAAGAAAGGAGTCCTGCTGCTCCCACTGAAAAACCCACACCTGTCTTTTTTTCCATCAGGGATGTCCTAGATGCTTATGTATTTCCCAAGTGGGTTTCTTGGAAACTGTGCATAGAGAATTAATATTAGATTGATTTCCCAACCACATAAAAATCAGCCTACATCTCAGCTGGTCACAGAGCTGCAGGTTTGACAGAGTCTGGGTAAGGCAGACTTCTTCAATTTTGCGGCATGTTTGTACAGCTTTGACTGTTTCTCCAACCTATATTTTTGACTGAAATAATCTTTCAGGTAGGCACCAATTTCTCTTTTATAACAGAGACATAGAGTCCTGATATTGAAATATTTTCAATCTTTCAGAATATAACCACATGCATAAGTAATAACTGGGATATGCTTTAGCACTTCCCTCATCTCAGTGAAGTATATATCTAAGTGGCATCAAAATACTGGATAATTCTGCTCTGCAATACTTATGTAAATCACTGCTACTTTGGACACAGTTCTCTGTTAGCACCAACATTTGTGGTTTGCAAAAGGCATTATTCTATGCTTATGCTTGGCATTCCTACTGGAATTGCAATTCTGAAAAATCATCGCAGCCATCTAAAGGGGCTTGTGCATGAAGTTCCTGCTCCCTTAAACACTGCTTAAGCCAGAATGACTAATGGTCTTTTTCAAGGATGACTAGATTTATATATCTTCCCCCTGGACTCAATGCTCCCATGCAGCCAAGAAACCTTTTATTAAAATGCTAACAATATAGTTACATTTTACTCTCAATACCTGCAGACCAAAGATTTCTACAGAGATCAAACTGCAAAAACAGCAAAGCAGGAATGACTGAGAATCACACTGATCTCACAGAAAGCTGGCACTGCATTTCCAAAAATAAATTCCAGTTCCAACCCTTTCATTCCCACAATCAAATACAGGTGCAGCTGTACAGCAGAAATCAATGGCGGATAGAGACAGATGTGCAACTATCCAATTTGCAAACAAAGAACGCACATGTCAGTAGCATGGACGACCACATCTTCACTTCAAAGAGTTTAGGACTGGATTTTGGCAAGCAAAAACATACATGTGTTTGGGAGGCTCAACAGTGCAAGAAATGATCGTGTGCTCACTAATCAAAATCCAGCAGAGGCCTTCTTTGACAATTTGGCCCTAAATATTAAGCAGTGCCTGGGGGCTGATTAAAATTGACCTCTCTGGGGCATAGATCATGCAACACTAAGAAAACAAGCTGAAGAAACAGAAGCAAAGACTGCTGTTCTCTGCATCTTTATTGGTATGAGAACTCTAAAGACGCCAAACAAGGGGGGTGTTCAGGGGGAGACGTTAATATCTGAGGAGGGAGATCAAAAGCAGTTAACGTTCCTGGCACTGCATTGTGGCATGTGTATCTTTATACTTTTAAACTTACAGTATTAAAAAAAAAAAAAAGATTTAAAAAAAAAGGGAAAAAGGAAAAAGAAACATTTCTTTGTTAAATCAAATATTGCCACATGTTACTCATTTTAAGTTTGCTGTCCTAAGATCCAACTTAATTTAGTCTGCATTGAACATTTCTGATCTGAACATTTAATGTGGCAATGTTTTCCTCTGCCAGGAATATTATCTGAATGTTAAACATGAACTCAATTTATTCATCAGAACATGGCAAGCATGATACCAAAGGTCACTTTGTTTATATTGTCCTCCAACTCCATAACTTACAGCCTTACAGCCTGTTTCTTTCATCTTCAAACCTCAGAACACTCAACATTATTGGATGTTACAATGTGGGTAAAAGAACTGGATTCTTTTTTTTTTCCTAAAGCATTTTTATTTGGAACTGGAGGGAAAGAAACAGCCTTGTTCAGCAGCAAGGAAAAGCCCAGAAACATGCAATAACACATCTGCTCCATTATGAACTGGTAACTGATATGTAAGATAAGGTTGCCCTAGTATGGAGGATGCATAAGAAGCTGTGTGCATTACATCTTAATGCTCACAATACAATTATGGCTTCTTGATTCTGTAAGCAGTTGCTGATCTCAGCCACATCAGAATAAAACCACAACCACCACATATGCATTTTTCATGCAAAACATGGCCACAAAGTCTTTGCAAAACCTGAGCCAAATTCTGATATTAATTACACTGGCAGAACTTTGCAGTAGTATCACATTCAAATGCAGCTCTGCAGTTCAAAACTGTACCTACAGCAGTAAGATTAGCTTAGAAACTGGTACTTATTCTTCAGAAAGCATTGTGCACTGCTCATATTACCAGTTAGGATGATTCCAATGCTGAAAATGCTTGTCCCTCCTCCCCTCATCTAAAGGCAGCTTGAATCTAAAAGAATAGACCTATACAAATGCATAAGCAGGTAGAGGAAAGACAAATGAACAGGACCATCCATTTCAAAATAACCCAAACCATTGTCTTTCTGAAGTGGCAGAAACATATTCTTTACTATTTGTCACTGCTTCTGAAGAAATATCAGCATTCACCCTGCTTGCTGATAACTTATTATTAGTTTATCACTTACTGAATTCAGATGTTAAATTTTCTTTTACCTTATTAAAGAGTCAGTTCCCTGCTATTATATTGAATTGCTAGCATTTTCACACAGTCACATATCAGATATCAGGAAAGAAATATCCATCTGTTAATTCACTATCAATAAAATCCAAAGAAACAAAACATGATTATTGGTACCCAGGCTTTTCAAATCCAGGCCATGGAATCATTCAATATGGTATTGATACTTCCCATCAAAACACTCCTCTGTGCATTATAAATGTGAGGCTGAAGAAGAAATATCTCAAACTTTATCAGAAGGAGGACCTTTACAGAAAACCCTAATGCTGAAGGGAGCTCCCAGAAATGCTGCACTGAGAGAAGGCTGAACAGGTAACATGCTGCAGACATGCAGATGATCAAGAGGACTAAATCCAGTTCCAGGTGCACTTTTCATGACCCAAAAGTCCCAGCCCACCATCTGAATGTTGGGCCAACCCAGAACAGCATTTTCATGGCAGTGGAATTCCCTAAAACTTACAAGTCTAAAACGTGGTGTTATTTGGAGATTGATAGCCAGCTGTCCAAAGCATCAGGTATTGGACAAACTCTGCTTTTGTAATCTTAGCTCTGATTTTGGTGGCAACAGAACTAAATCTTAATTCCTTTCAAAGAGTACTCCACTGATGACAATTTAGAACATCAAGGCTTTTAAGTGCAGGTATTAGTAGATCCCATAGTTATATTTCTCCTCAATCACACTTTATGGAAGTAGTGACCTCAGAAATGAGTTCTATTCATTCAAAAGCCTCCATTTTTGAAATTTTACAGATAGAGCAGCCTTAAGTCTAATAATTACAAAGATTTTTTTTTTTTTCAGTGACAGACAGACATATACACAAGTGTGTTAATTGACAGAGTACCTTACCTCCCTAATGCATTCTTATGTTTTATATACAGGTAAGCTTCAAGAGTGCATTTCTTAATCCAATGAAATATTTATCAGATCTGAGATCTGAAGTGTACATATTCAATTTTTTATGCACACCTTTACATGATTCATGAAATTCACTCATAATGTGAGTTCTTTTCATTAAATTTTGTTTTTATGTATCATTGTTACGTCTTTTTTTACAACCAGATTTATATTGAACTGACAAATATCATTCTGGTATCTTTGAACAAAGTAGTTCCTACCTTTTGATAGAAATCATGAAGCTCTAGCTCCTGTGGTATTTTTCTCTGTAAATAAACAAACCAAAGAAAAGAACAAAATTCAGGATAATGTTAAATCTGCTGTTAAAAACAATGTGTTACATAATGTGAGTTTCTTTATTAAGGTTTATGTTCAGAGATGGGCACTGCTGCATAGAATAGCACTGATTAAAAAGAGAATATTCTGAATGTATACAGAAATTTACCATCACACTTAACCCAAAATGGATTTTGGAACTGCATATTGTTTGGCTTCTCAATCAAATTTGTGCTCCCATACATCTTAAAGGGCAGCTGGGTTTTCAATCAAAATCAAGCTCCTGTAAACCAAAATTTAGTCTTGCATTGCAGGTACAAGGGAGTATAACTGACTGGTGAGGAATGGATTGACTGTTGAGATATTTGTGTTGGGGTTTGTGCGATTGCTTTGTAACCATTTGATCAAGCACAGCACTGAGGGTGGGATTTGGGCACTGGAGCACAGAGAGTTGTGAGCTCTGCTACTGCAGCAGCAGTACCTGCTCCGAAGCTTGGCTGGGTTCTTTGGGGCGACCTTTGGCTCTACGTCCCTCTGTGTTGCTCAGGGTCCTCCAGCAGCACTCAGTGAGGGTGCTGAGAGGTGCCCCTCCTCATCCAAATACTGTGGCTGCTCAGGAAACAGCTACCCAGCACTTTGTAAAACCAGGCTGGATTTGCAAGTCACACAGGAACACATTTTATTCCTCTAGGAAATGGGTAAATGTCACAACACACTGATACCCTGCAAGCCAGATACAAAGACATGCCACTGTGTTTGGCCAGCATTCTCCAGAGTGCAAAGCATTTATTTATAGAAACTATCTAATAGACAGCTGGCCTCCCACCTTAGCCCCTCTGTATTGCCTTTTTTCATTTTTCTGGAAACACAAGTTTGAGTCCTACACTGTAACACACCTTTGAGGTACTCTCAACTCTTACAGACTCCACAGGGGGCACAGGCTTGACGCTTTTCATAACCTCACCTCAAAAATGGGACTAACAAAGACAAGTTTGCAATGTCATTTTTCAAACTCAGCTGAACAGCACAGAACTGCTGATATTACATTACAGAGTCACAAAGTCACAGGGAATATATTTTAGCTTTCTAAATAATTTGAGATACAAAATTGCACTACTTAATGCTAACTGCACACTGTATTTATTTTTCTTAAGAGAAGGAATACTTTTAAGTACTAACCCCAGCCACTGACCCTTTACGTGAACTAATTCCTCAATTAACATCACTTTTGCTTTCCCTTAGTTTCAGTGGGAGGAAAAGAAAATCCAAACACCATCTCTCTTTCCTTCATCATTAAGATCAAAATTTGCTCAAACACAAGTCATAGGCAGAAGACAGAACGTGTCTACTGTGAAAATGGGGTTAGGAAATATTTCTTAGGCTGCAACTTAATTGATGTTCAAAACCAGCAAAAGGATTCTGGCTTTTAATACTAACTCCTATATTAAAAAAAATATTGTACACATGTGTATATAGACAATGTGTATAGCTTTAAATGTTTTATATATAAAAGTTCCACTATACACAGTAGTTAACTGGCTGAGATCAGGATTTTATTTTTCCTTGAAAAAGTTGTTGCCACAAAGACTACAAAATATTATTGCAATAATTCCAGTGACAGGGCTATCTGTGCAGTCAGCAATTTCAGCTCTGTTTATGGTTCAGAACATATCAAGTATTCTTGCAATTAAAACGTAACAAAAAAAGGAGACTTGTTTAATAGCTGAAACCACTGTAAAAACTAAGGTCAACTACTTGAAAGAACATAAAGTGACTGCAAGATTAGTTTCCCTTGAAGCTTTTCTCTAGAGCCTTGTAATCTGGCATGCCAAGCAATACACTCACTTCTGAGAAACTGCTCCAAAATACCAGAATTCTCAGCTGTAGAACATCACTAAACCTCTATAAAAAGAGTCCCATACAACTTTTACTTACTTTGTTAAGTTAACCATTGCTTCTAGAGATATTTTTAAAATATTAAATTTTAAAAAACCCTAATTTTTCAGTAGTTTGATATCTCCACTTGGTCAGGATTTCCCAAACTTGCACAAAATCTTCTTGTTATCTGCAGAAAATAAACTTACTGGCTTTCAATGGCCAAGGGAATGCTCTTCCTCTGAGGAACATTAAATAATATTTGGGCAGAAAGATTGTCCTGAACTACTCAGAGACTAAAAAACTACATTAGTCTAGAAAAAAGCATTCCTCCAGCTGAGCATGCATGCCTGTGGCTGGACTAAACTCTTTCCCCAATTAAATTATATCAGTGTTGATAGCTCAATCTCCAGGAAACTGTCATTATGCCATCAGAGAAAACTGATGTTGATTCCCCCCTGTAGATCTCATTAGTGAGGCCAAAGGTGGGAAAAGAACCTCACTTATTCTTTCAAAAACAGAGGATCACCACAGAGGTGTCCTTTGTGTGAAAGTACAGCCTGGTGTGTAAGTCATGTTTTAGATTCATTTAAAAAAATGAACAAATCCAACAAGAGATGCTGCCACTCTCCTGCCAGTTCAAAGCAAAAAAAGCACTTAAACAATTCATGGTTTATAACAAGGCAGATCAGAAAGAATAAAAGAAAATAAATGTTACATAAATCATGTAATCTCTTTCCCAATGCAGTTCATTAACACCTTCAAAAATAAATCAAATAACATTGCCAAAAAGAAAAAAAAAAAAAGAAAGCTGAGATAATTAGATTTGTACAGCAAACTTATCATGGTAGCATTCCAAGACATCTTGAAAAGCACACCAACACATTTCTGGCTAAGAGCATTACTAAAATAATTTTCCTTTGAAAAATGACTTAGTGTAAAAGTATCCCATCCAGAGCAGCTCCAAACACTGCTCCATACTGCATTTTTTCTTTCCCAGTTCTAAGACCAAATGTTCAAATTAAGTATCCCAGTAAACCAGAAGAGCTGAAGTGGCCACGGCACAGACCCCGTGGGCAGGCCACTCTCCTTTCACAGCAGCCCAGGAAGGCAGAGAACACAGATTTTCTGCTCTCCCTTGTCCTGGAAAAGGGAACTGTGCAGCAAGTGAAAGCTGCTGGACGCAACACTTACAGCCCTGGAGATTATGGATCTGCTTTAGGGTTTTTGTACTTTAAAGTCGTAGCAGATTCTTACAAGTTCAGTAGAGCTGTGAGGAAGAGAAGCTTAGATATGCCTCAATGAGCAGCTATACACTTCAGCAAGTTGCTACATCCTGTGCACTATATAATATTTATACATCTTAGCATTTTTTAACTTCTCAGAAATTTCTACCAATGAAATTTTTACCAATTTTTCTGCACCTGCCCAAACCGTCTTTGCTATTTAGCTTCAAAAATACCTTTTTTTTTTTTTTTTCTGAATAGGTACCAGCATAGTCTATTAAAACTGGTATTCCCAAGAGATTAAGCAGTTTTAAAAAACAGCACAGTATCAACTCAACTTTGATATGTTGGACAGAGAAGTCAGAAGTCATGGCGCAGAATCTGGACTAACAGGTCAAGCCATGGGTTCAGAAACTTCTCTGGGATCACTTGAAAATCCCTCACACTTTACCTTGTCTGTGGGGTGAGATGACACCACTGCTAGGAGAAGTGAAGGAATGGTCAAATATTACAAAAGTGGGATCTCTGGTGAATATATAACATTCACAGGTGATATAAAATGGTAAGAAAACAAAGTATGTAAAAAAAATTTGCAAAAACAAGTACTAGAACAACCAGAGCCAGGCAAGCAGAAACAGATGGAAAATGCTATTCAGAGACTAGAAAAGGCATCAATAAGCTCTCCCTGGAGTGGGAGCCTATAAACCTAATCACAAGACTTCCTTTGGGGAAAATCTAGCAGATAGGCAAATGAAAACAAAATGAGTTAATCAACCCCAAAAAACCACTAAAAACACTGGAGCAAGTTAAAGATGCAAAGTCCTCCATTGAAACCTATTAACGGTTCTACAGAGCCTCCAAAAACACACCCCAGATCCAGTCTCTGGAACATTTTATAGTTCAAGGTGATTAAGAAAACCTACCTTTGCCTTGTATAGTCTTGGAAAAAAATATTGTGCTGGAAACAAAGCACCAGCAGTGCCAAATGCAGCCAAGACCCAGCAGGTGTGGCAGAGCTGACTCTCATGTGTCCTGCTTTCCAGTACTTGGCCCCGTGCTCTGTTGCTTGCCTCTGTGCATTATAAAGTTCTGAGTGACTTGAGTTGCTCAAAATAATTAGTTTGTACTTTTTAGACTTAGAGTGCTACAGAATAAAACTTTGGTGAAAGAATGACAAATAATACAAGAATACAATTTCTATACAGCCGACTTGCAAGAGTTGCCATTGGAGGATTGTTAATGCCATGCTCACAAGTGCTCAGCTGGCTGCATCCATCTCTGAAAGGAGCCACTAACTGGATATCACTGTGTAAGCAGTAATTATTACTCTCTTGGGTTTGAATCTAACCTGAGAGCAGAAAAAACACCATGTGATCTAAGCAAGCAACCAGTTATGGGTAAGAACTACCCACTAAATTATATTTTTAGTCATTCATTAATAATCCCCAGGCTGAACTTTGTTCTCTGACTATATTGGAAATACTTATAGAATCATGAGTGCAACTGTAGAAATCAGAATGATGCCTGCAGATGGAAAAATGCTAGATGCATCATATAAACCACATACAATCCATAAACTGACTACCATCACTTACAACCCTATATATAGCAGCTAAAACTATTGCTCTTAACTTGATTTGTACTTGCTCTCATGAGAAACAATAGTGTCACAACACTTTTGTACATTCTTTAGTTTTACAGACTAAAGCTGAGACAGATTATACAATTTCCTTAAGCAAAACACAACAGTGGAGCCAAGGATGAACCCAGATGTCTTCATTTCCAATGCAGGAATTATTCCAGACTTCATTCCTTCATTCAGTGTTGAAGATAGATGTTACAAAAATAATTTACACTGCTTTAGGTTTATTTTTTGAATTTCAGGGGAATGATCTTTTTTAAATTTGGTAAATGAAATGAATACAGTGTAATCCTTGAAATAAATCCTTTCATTGAAATTATGCTTGGAAAAAGGAAGCCTGGTATGTGCACAGGCAAAGAACTCAGATTTCAAAATAGCAAATTTCAGCAAAATAAATTGGATGAGTTCAACCAGTCAAATTTTCTGTTTGTAAAATCAGTTTTGAACCTCTGACTTTCCTCAAAGTATGCAAAAGGAGCATGTTTTCAAGAATATTCTTGTCCATCATGGGTGTACAAATACTTGAATGTCTTTTAACAAAATTTCAGGCAGCAAAGCTATTGAAGAAGCTGTGCCTCCTCATCTCCAAAAATGCACTGTGTTGCTAAGAGAGATAGTTGGTGACTTTTTCACAATTAATAACTTTTGGGAATATGGGAATAAAGAGCAAGTCTCATTAGCTACTCACAAACAAACAAACAAAATCCCAAAGTTTAAAAACCCACAACTTTTATAATATTATGAATACCTTTAAATGTTAAATTTCTGCTCAGTGCATGGGTTACTGGTTACAAAAGCACAGGAACATGCACAGGATGACTCTAAACTGGTGCCCACTGTGACAACACCTGAGGAGGAAGGCAGGAGCAGCTGGGAGACACAACCTTATCCTCACCAGGGGCAGCTCTACAGTAACAGGCAGGGACAGCCTCCCTGCCCTGACTCTGGGCACAGCACAGCCCCCTTCCACCTGGCTGCTAATCCAAACTGAATTCCAGATCCACAATGTAAATTTATTCCCCATTTTAAAAGGCTTTTTGTGGTTAAAGGAGATATATAATCAGGATGACAATCCACAAGACAGCATGAATTTATGAAGGCAGAATTACCAAGTCAGGGCAAGAAAACATCTTTTGGAATTGCCTCAGATTCTAATGTTTTTCCTCAATAACTTTGCCCAGCAATAATAGAGAAAAAAACAACCACAGTGGTTTCTGGGTGGCTAAAGCGGTTATATCCCAGGCATAAAATACCAAACAAAACTATCTTTTAATAAAAAACTTTCCTTCAAATGTAAAACTGATACCTTTTTCTGGTTTATGGATAACTTAGCTTGATTACTATAATTGTCACAAAAATGCTGAAATATAACTCTCCTCTTCTTTAAACAAAGATTGTCTTACAGGCTTGGGATCAGTCCATTGATTCTTTTGCATTGGTGGAACAATTCAGAGGGTAAATTTTTAAAGGGACACAGAAATTTGCTTGTCCTGACCCCCCAGTCAGTGTAGAAGGAACATGACATTCCCCATGAGTGCTTAGCACAGGTAGGGCAGAACAAGCAAGAAGCCAATAGCTCCAAAGAGTTTCTCAGTTGAGGGAGGGAGGCACCCAGTGCCAGACCTTGGCTGCAGGTGCAGAAGAAGCCTGTGAGACTTTCTGAAGGTGCAGGGAGTGCAGGACCTGATGCCACCCAGCCAGGTGGCAGCAGGCTGCCTCCAGCACCACTCAGGTCAAAATGCCTTGAGCCAGTTCCACTTCACTTCTCCCTTGCTCATCACCCCCAAGCATGGCTAATACACTTTAAGACAATTTTTTTTTTTTGAGTGGTTGCTTCCCAGAGAAAAAGAATTCTCAGTATGGCTCCTTGAAAACATATGCAAGACCCTTAGAAAATATGGACACTTTTCTCTGCCTCGGTGCTAACTTCAATAGCTAAGGGGTTCCCACTGAAACATCACCAGCTTGAACTGCTGTAACTGAGAAATGCCTGCCCTGCTGAAATTAGATCCTCTAATAAACAGACAGACCATACATGCTCAGCTCTAATCTTCTCAATTTAGAGTCCCTTTGTGACTAAAAGCAAACTGTCTCTTTCTCTTTGAAGTACTGGAGAAACTGGATGAAGTTTTATTTTATTGCAACCACCTCCTTATAAGTAATGAGCTCCTGTATAATTTTTAAATTGCTGCAGAAAGTCACATTCTGAAGGGAATGTCCATCTCTGGTTCTTATTTCATACACTGATGAATGAGATACCATCTTTGGGGTTTTTATTGTCAGTTTAGCCAGTGTAAAACTGACCTCCTTGAATCAAGCCAGAAATTGCTACAGGTAGGTGCTCTTTCACTGAGAATAAACTTCTTGTTCACACATTTCACAGTCCAGCACAGTCTTCCCCCAGTTTCTCAGTACCAAATGAGAGATGTCATCACCTAACAGTTTGGCAAATGGTATCTTCTGGTAAATGAAGGCTGGAAAAAAATAATTTGACTTCTTCTGTAGATTTTACCTGCTCATAAAGTTTACTTTATGTGGACACAAGGTCAGAACCTCAATAGCAAAACTGGAGACTGAGGCAGGAAAAAAAATGGAGCTGAAAGTGGTGTGTACAGTAGTTTTGGTGGGATGTTATTTAAATTCCAGTTAAAGATTACAAATATGGCTCTGCCAACACTCAGTTGAAAAACAACAGAGAAATTAATAATGGAAATCCTGCATAGCCCTGGCCTCTATTTACTTACAGACTCACATGCCATTCCTTTCTGCATCACAACGTTCTCTACAAGCTTTCCTTTAGTGTTGTATTTTGCACAACAACCAGCTCAGAGAGGGACTACAAAAACTTGCTGCAGGCATTTAAAAACTGAGAAAATTCCTTGGCATTAGTGATCTAGACCTTTATGACACATCAAAACTCCTTTGTAGGGGTTTCTGTTGTTTTTGTGTGTGTTTGTTTTCAAAACTCAAGCTCTATTTCAACGGTCAGGTCAAACATGGAATTTCACAGTGTATGTTTTGCATGCTCTCATTCATCTGTTCACTGTAACAGATTCTCAGTTTCCATCACTCAGAGTAAAATATTTCATCTCCCTGAAAGCTTAAATAGTAATAGAAACATCATCAAAACTCCAGCAAACTCTTGCTCAGAAATACATTGCTTAAGTCATAGACCACATTCGGCATTTCTACTGTTGTGTATTATAACTGCTTTGTTCTGAATGCTTTACACATAATGGAATTTATAGGAATCTCTTCTAGTGAATAGCATGTCCTAATTTGCTTGAAATATGCAATGCCTATTAGTTATAGATTACACTTTTTTCTGGCTCTTCAATGTTTAAAAAATGTTTCAGTTTTATGAAGCCTGAGATAAAAAAAATGGTCCAGAAACAAGCAGAATTCATAATCTGTTAAGAATCCACACAAAATAATCATATTAAACACAGAAGAGATGAGTAGTAATGTAACTTTCATTATAAAAAATAAAACCAGAACAACAAAAAAAAAAAGGCAACAACAAAACACATAAATTATCAAAAGCAAAAAACTGCGGTATGAATAAACCGGTGAGAATGTTTTATGTGAAATCTGATAAAGAATTTGTTACAAGGGACTCTTTGGTTTGGAGCGTACACAACTTAATACTGGTAGGACTATTTTCCACTTAATGCTTCTAAGGATAAAACAAGCTCCCCTCATAGCTTGTCTGCATACTGGCAGATGTCTGCTGTTAACAAGGGAGTCTTGCATACTCTATTCTCTCCTGGAGTTTTAATTTTGTTCTTTTATTTCTTTGTCAGTTCCTTTTATCTACAATGAAAGCACACATCCTGAAAGCAGAGATCTTCCTTGTGCACATGCAATACCTATTTTTGACATTATCATATATACACACACATATAAGTTTTCAAATTCTAAGAGAAAAAAAAAAAAAACCAAGGGATAATCTTTGGGCATATATTATTTACCAGAATGTGGATTTGAATCTTCATTCACTGCTGCAAAATGGTTCTAAACAACCTTTGATCTACCAGTCCCACACACCCCATTTTACACAAGACCTTCACATGCAAAGCAGTGTTTAGCATTTTGTCAGTTCTCAGGTCTCTGCCCCTCCAGTGCAGACTGTGCTTGTGGTATACAAGGGACACCACTCAGCCCTGGGATGCCACCAGAGAGGCTGCCTTTTGCACATTACATAACCATTATTTAGCGGTTAAAATGCAAGTGCAGGTCAGAGAAGCTTTAAGAGTGGATTTCTATTTTATATGTACATTAGCAAATCTTCAGAGGCTACCTGGCTAATTGAATACCATCATAATTCCCCCGCACTGAGCCTGTGGAATGAACTGCCATTCAAACATGGAATGGAAACAGAGACTGCAATATGGCAAATTTAATACAAAGACTTTTAACAGCGATTGCCAGAGGAGCTCTCAAAATTAATCACTTTCAGACAGAACAATGTTGCTAATTCCTATTTAAGTCTGAAATATTTAACATACTGATCTTCCTAGAATGTAGTTCAAAGAGCACTCTCCTCCTCTTCAGAGCAACTAGGGACCAAGCTTCTTTAATAGGATTGCAAAAGCCCCAGAGTGGCTCTGCAGTGGCTTATAAAGATGGTGGGTTAGCCTGCTTACTGGTATATTTACTGTATCAGTTTAGTTCAGCCATAATATTGAAAGAAAAACAAGCCAAAATGATGGTTCAACAACGGTCCCCTTTTGTGCAGATCAACAGGGACCAGCAGTGGCTAATGTTAGAACAAGCCAAGAGCCAGGTCTTAGCACCTTCAGTGGGCTGCGTGTGCCCACACACCTGACCCCTAAGTCAGACCAGCTGGGTTTCCCAGCACGGGCTGATCAGTTCTCATGTCAAACAGATGCACCTGTAAATGCAAAGATGCACTGCTTATTGTCCAGTTTCTCTCATGCCAAATAATTTTTGGCAGCTTTTGCTAAATGAAGCGAAAGCACCTTTGCTATTCCATTCTATTCCATTCTCATTTCCTCTTGCCAAATAAACATGCTCAGGTGGGACGATCATCACACACCTGCTGCCACCACCCCCTGCAAGGAAAAAGACTCACATGCCAAAATGCAAGTGACCCCAGCAGCAGGGTGTATCAGCACCCCAAGTACTGCTCTGAGTCCTGGCCTGTCACAGAAACATTCGCCACAAACTGGCAATGGCCTCATACAGGCAAATTAAAGGGTGGATCAGGAAAGAAACAGATGAATAACTAATCCTTTAACCTTGGCAGCTTTTACCAACATCCATAAAACTGAAATCTGAGAAAACATTCACTTTGGTTAAGAGTTTTATCAACAGAGCTACCAATCGTAATGATTTTCAAGTGTCATGGAAATGCTCTGCTCCTCCCTTTTACAAGAAAAACACTCACAGAGCCTGAATGTGGGACCCAAGGACTGCTATTTACCTCACCTGTCTTCAGACTGAGCCACACGTAGTTGAATTTATTCTACATAAGATACATGAAAGGACATTAAAAGTAATATAGTTTAATTAAACCTTGGCTTAGTTATATCTATTGGAGTTGAACTCCCAGATACAGTATAAGTTTCCACAACATTTTTAAGTCTTAAAATATTATTTTTAAACCATAATGTTTGTGCATTGACAGAGCTTTTCTAACATTTATCTGTAGCAGGTATGGAGGCTTGAAATCGTTTCATTTACTTTGGTTTCATTCTGAAGCTGAATAGGATTAAAATGACATCTAGCTCAAGTGGATCTCAGCCACACCACAAATCTCAATCATCTTCCTCTTGTGGAAGAGGATTTATGGACTTTGAGTCCACTAATAAATGCCTTGAGAGTGCAATGGCAACATATACTGTGCACGCTGTCACACTTAGGGTGAGGTACCCCGAGACGTGCGCTGCGGCCACAGCACAGTGGGGCACAAGGCACACAATTTGTAAGGCCTTGGAAGGAAGAAATCTGGGAGACAGCTGTCTGCCATTTCAGGGAACTAAATCAGGAACATATGTTTCTCAGTTTTCATATTTTCTTTCAAATAACACCCGCAAATATTTACACACAAACATACATAAGCACACACACACAACTAAGCCTCCAAATACATGGCAAATGATTCACTCACTCCCCAGTAGTGTATGTCTTCTGGCATACAAAATTCCAGCTGCATAAAACAGTTTAGCAGAAGAATATATTGAAAATCAGCTTCAAAGGACACAGAAGTTAGTGTGAGTTCAGGGAACTAAATTACACAGATTCATCTTGTTGCTGTACTGTAGATTAGTTTTCATTCTGTGAATCCAGCAGGCTATTGAGTGTAAGGCAGTTGTAGGTGGCTCTTGTGGAATAAGACATTGTTTCCTCACCTTCTCCGTCTATATTTGATGTCCATTTTTCAAGTAGCTACAGACAGAAACTGTATAACATGACCACACAGCATTTTTTATTTTGCTAAGATGATGATGAAGGTATATAGTAATTTTTTCCCTTCAGTCATACCAGTGACCTATCAGAAGAAAATGCAAATGGCATTAATCCTCATTCTACCCAGAGATCAATTCCTAAAACATTATCTCCTGCTCCAGACATCCACAGGCTGTAGCCACCAGGCAATGCGAGAACCACTGCAGCCTTGTCTCCTCTAGTATGACACAACTGCTGGAGACTCTGCCTGCCCTGCTTCCAGTTTATTGACTGACCACGTGCAAGTCACCTTTTCTGCATCCCACTTACTTCAGTTACAAGAACTGTCTTAATGAAATCCACCTCTGTATGGTACTTGAACTGAAACCCAAAGCTGAACTCCCAATTGCAAACTACATACCACTTTCCATCATGAAGAGCACTCCCCAACTGCCAGCAAATATTAATACCAAGATTATTGTTGTATTCACTTCTCCTACAAAGTTTCAGTAAACATACATGGCTTTAATTCTTAAAAATACCTGCTGGCCAGCTTCAGGGTGGACATTTTAACCAGGACTAGATTACTTCCTTCTTATTACTTTATGCTAATGCTTTTATCATCGTGTGCTAATCAACAGGAAAATATAGTTCCTGTTCTGGAGGATGTTAATAAAAAAAGTACTGATTTTATAAAACTATTCTTTTAATTATGTACTTGAAAAACTGCTTAGATACATGAAAATTAAATAGATCTAATGAAGTGGAATGGAGTGCTAAGTTTAATTAAACAAATTAAAAAATTTGCAGAAATGATATTAAGTGATCTTTGAAATGGAAATGGTGTACCGAGTTCCACACTTCATGTTAAGATTACAGCTGAGTGAGCAAAATGCTCCCAAATGCACCCTGGAAAATTCTGCAGGGCAAATCAAGTACACCTCTACACATAAAATTTCCTACAAATATTTGCTCAGATGAAAAATTGTATTCACTTCTAACAAACATCGTAGCAAAGAGGCTTTTCCAACACCCTTTTTTCTACAAATGGTGAATTTCTACTGAATCTTTGAGAGAATAACTTCAAAAATAATCAACCTCAGCACCCATACATCTCCTGAAAACCTGAGTACTAGTGCCCTGCTTGCCCCTGTACCCCTCTGCAAAGCAGCACGAGGTGCTCTCCAGCCCTGCCCCAATGCCTCCACTGCATTTACCCCGAACCACCCGCAACCAGGAAAATCTGCAGAAATTATCTGGCAATTCTACACATGCATACTCAGAAAATCCAACAAACGCTGCAAAATTGATGTGAGGCTAGAAATCAGAACACTTATGAAGTTATTGTTTTATGTCATTTCTGCTTATTTCTCCCAGTTCTACCTCGGCAATCTGAGGGTTTCCACAGGCAGCCCCCCTGTTGGGCATGACTTCTCAGCACCATGGGGATACAAATAAGCCTTCTCTAGCATAGCCTTGGTTGTTTACAGCAACTTCCAGAGTTTTTGCCTCTTCTTCTCAAACCTTCAATTAAAAACAAGAAAATCCATACCTCATAGAAAAAGGTCTCTACCCACCACGTTTGCTGCCGGCACAGACGATGAGCGCTGCTATGTGAAGGAACGCCATCACCACGCCACCAGAGCTTAGGGAAGGCTCATCCCTGGCCCTGCTGGCTCTCAGAGAGGTTGTTCCCACTTCCCTGAGCCCTGTGGGGTGGCCCTGATGGGCTCCAGCCAGCAGGATGCTCTCGCAGAGCCGCACACCCAACCCGGGCGCCCCTCGAGCCCCATCAGCCACCGGCAGGGCACGGGCTGCCGGAAAGGCCTCGGCTCTCTGCTGCAACAGCCACATTTGGGTTCTTTTAAAGCCGTGCTTTGGGGATGTGAAACACATGCTGGACTGTCAGCCAAGCTCTACGCCGTGTTTAAATCGCCAGGACTCACGACTGCCCCGTCAGCGCCGGCGTGGTGAGGGCGCGAGGACGGAGCGGCCGCTTGGGCCCCTTCCCACCCTCACGGCCGAAAGCTGCACGTCCCGTCCCAAGGTGTTCCCAAACACACACCGGCTGTTCCCAAACACACACAGCCCTGCCAGAGCCCCCCGACCACAACAGCGACCGCTGCACTGAGGAGTGGCCAGAGGTGAGGTGAAATTTGGGCCGATACTCGGACAGGCCTAGTGCAATACCACGCATGAATGGCGCCCTTGGCTCGCTGCAATGAGGCCAACGCTGAGCACAGCGTAGAATGGGAGCGGGGGGCAAGGACGGCTCATGGAGCTGGGGCACTCTGTGCCACCAGCCCCAAACGGGTCCGATTTTAAGCTAAAGCAGTACTAGAGTGACCGTGTGCTACCCACAGTGCTCTGAAACAATGAAATTCCAGCATGGACAACCTCATTCTAGATGTAAAAAAACACCCACTCACCCACCTCGAACCAAAACAAGGCATAAAATACTCTTTAAGGTTGTGACTTTTAGCTTTGAGAAGAGTCATCACACTCTACAGCTACCTGAAATGAGGTTGTAGCCAGTTGGGGGGGGTCAGTCTCTTCTCTCAGGTAAGAAGCAACAGGATGAGAGGGAATAACCTCAAGTTGCACCAGGGAATGTTTAGATTGGATATTACAAAGAATTTATTCACCAAAAGGATTATCAAGCATTGGAACAGGCTGCCCCGGGAAGTGGTGGAGTGACCAGCCCTGGAGGGATTTAAAAGATGAGTAGATGTGGTCCTTAGGGACAGTGCTTATATTGATGACATATTTGATGATCTTAGAGGTCTCTCCTAACCAATTCTAGGATTATTTCTTCTCCCTCACACTCTCAATTGCAACTGGCTTAGAAAATGAGGAAAAAAAAAAAAAGGCACCTTACCACTAAGCATAGTGCCTGAAAAGCTTTCAAGAAGACTTAAAATACACATTTGTCTGTCTTCATAATGAGTTGAGCTCAGAAGTCACAGAAAGGTCATATCACAAAGGGAGTGGCTCCTGAGGCACAGGGAAGCCTTTATTACTTTAACTAACCTCCTTGAGGGCAATTTCACATCCATAATACAAACTATTCAAACAATGTGCAATGAAAGTAGGTAAATGATCACCTTGTATGTGCTCAGATTTTATTTTGCTCTATTTAAAATCTGGTAGAGCTAATTCTTTAATCCAATATCTTTAATGCGCTCAGTTATATCTGAAAGATTTTTTTTTTGTCAGCACAGCTGAATGGCACAGTAATTAATAATAATTCTAATGATCAGAGCTTTTGAAATAAATTTTTATTGAATAAGCAGAATTAAATTTCTATATAGTCCTCCTACATCTGAAAGAAATGCTTGCATTTCTCTTTAAACTCTTATATTTAATAGATACAGTTTGAGTGGCAAGAGCCCACTTGCCCAGGTACTTCAGAGCTTCAGCACTCTGGGTGTGGTTTTGGGCTACATGGGACCATTCCAGGTGTAATGCAGATGCTCTTTGTGGTTTGTGTAAAAAGAAACCCCAGCAATTTTTTCTTATTTTGCACCCTGTGAACCCCTAAAACAACCAGAACTTAGTGAAAGAACCTGCATGTCAAACAAAACAGAAAGAGAGATTCTGGGGGAAAAAAGCCCAACAAAACAACCACCGCACTAAAACATCACAGGGAGAGAAGGGGAGAAAATAGTCTACATTAATCAGAGGTTAGTATCATTAATCAAGGCAAAGAAGCGTGAGCCAACAACATTGTATTAGAAGAGAATAATAGAAAATGGTGAAGAGAAAAACCATTTTTTAAGGAATTACTGAGGAAGAAGAAATCTCTGGGACAAAATCTGATAGCACTGTCTTTTTTTTACCATTACAGAACAATTTGTAAAAACACAGAGTTTGTCTGCACAGAAGAAGGCTCCACTCAGTTAAACACATGTCAAGGAAAAGCCAATTCTGAGACTGAGCCTCCATCCAGGCACTTTTGTCATTAGGTTTCAAATTTTGACCATTTCAGCCTAGGGTTTCTATTTCACTTTTTCTTAGAGTAACACCAACTATGTGTTTACTTCACACACACAAAATGAATGAGATTCTCACAGAACTCCAAAAGGGAGGGCTTTAAGCACAAAACTCCTAATACAGGAATATCACCAGGCCTGCAATAAAATTAAAAGACTTGACATCACTGCTGTGCCACCTTTACAGTTTTGAATGTCTCTGAAGACATTTTCTACTCAGAAAGATCAAATAGAAACTAAGGTCTAAGGAGCTGGTCAGTATTCTTTAGTGCCTGCCAAAGCCTTATTGCAGCTCTACTTTTGAAGTCACTAACCTGAGTGCTTACCACACTCAAGTGGAGAACAGATTTATAATATGTTTTTATTTAAAGAGAAGAAATAGCCCACAGTACCAGGCGTGAGATGATATATATCCCGTCTGTTCTGAATGAACTGCTGTAGCAGACATTAAAAAGGAAGGGTGAGTTTTAAGAATGCAGCTTTAGAAAAAAGATTTCACCAGCTAAACCTATTTCATCCTCACTTATATCTTATTTTTAAGAAGGGAAGACAGAATGAATTAAATTGAAAGCCACGTATTAAGTCTTTAGAATTTTCACAGAAGTTTATTGAACAAAACTCCTAAGAAGCTGCTTGCTTTTTTATCCACAGAAATGTATTTATAGGAGCTGAATTCTAATAAACACAGATTGCAGTGCAAAGAAAAAAAGGTCAGCAGTGTGTGCTCAAAGCTTTATTGATGTCTTGTCAATCAATCTTTTATTTTGTTGTTTAATTCTTTTTTTAAAGAAAAAAATGCATGTAAGCACTTTTTCTCCTAATAGTGGATTTATTGAGCATTTCAACAAATCAGATGATAGATACAATAAGCAATGATGGCCGATTATCAACTTTGTGTTTTCAGGTCAGGTTGTAAATTGACCTTGTGTTCGCTTCTCTTCTTTCTGGGGAATAGCTAAGGCCCTTTTCAAATGCAATAATTTCCAATAAAGTTTTTTTCTTTGCGTTCAACATTCCAGAAGAGCAAGTTTATGGGGAGAAAAAAGCAACCCTGCTAGACAAATCCATGCAGTCACATATATTGTCTCCCTGTAAACTAATTAAAATAATAAAGCTGACTCTTAAATCTAAGAGTGGTGAATCCAAGGGATGTAAAACTTTAGAGCATGACCTTTAAAACCATTTGGTTGGTTTTAAAGCAACCCTGATCCTGCACACAAAGGGAAGAGCTGCAGCCCTTCCAATTCTGGTTAAGTGGTCACCCTTTCCAACATCCCTTTCAGTCATGTAATTTGACAGTGCAGCTGCACTGAGTGATTCAGACAGGCCTGCCCATGGCAGTGCCATGTTATTTGTCACCTATTCATCTTGCAACTTCACCACACTCTTCAGGTTTTTATCTGCAGGTTCATGTTAAGGAGAAGCTGACACTGAGACGTCTATTGTGACAGAGGATTCCTTTGCCTCAGTTGACACAGTTAATTTAATAGAGTGCAAAGGACACTGAGGTAATATTTTTTTCCTTCCAATATACATTACTTTGTATTCACTTGCCATCACATTGTCCATGCACCTCCTTAGCGAGGTCTGTTGTTCTTTTATGCGGTTCCTTCTCAATATAAAAAATAAGAACATGTAAACAGAAGAAATCATGGGCATCTGCAGAGACCCTCGCAGGCTCAGAGAGGATGGAAACCCCATTTTCCTCTATGAAAAATGTCCACCCCACCTGCAGCAGGGTTCTCAGGATGAGGTCCAGTTGAGCTTTCAATGTCTCCAAGGACAGAGACTGCACAAACGTCCCTAGGGAATCTGTTCCTATGTACAACCAGCCTTAGGGTGTAAAACTGTTTTGGTTTGGGTTTGCTTTATTTTAAATAGAATTTCTTCTATTTAAATTTGTGCCCACAGCCTCTTGTTCTGTCACCAAGCAGCACTGACAAGAGCCTGTCTCCATCTTCTTTACGACCCCTTAGATATTTGAAGACATTGAGAAGATTCCCCTGAGCTGTCTCTTCTCTAGGCTGAACCACCTCTGCCACCCTTCCTAAAAATGCCACTACTTCATCACCCTTGGGGCCCTTTGCTGAACTCAGACCACTATGCCCATGTTAGTCAAAAACTGGGGAGCCCTGAACGAGCTCTGAATAATTTTAAATTCTATTAAAAAAAAAAAACACCAAAAAAAACCCCCAAAAAAACCCAAACCCCCAACCAAACAAAGAAAAAAAAACCTGGCAAACGCAGATTCACAGATAGCTTTGAAGAAACTAACCTAACATTTCGTCATTATTCTTGTGTTTTATATAGGCTTTCTGACTGAAATTATACCATGTAACAGAGAAATCATATGAAGGCAGAGATTCCTTGCCTATGATAAAATATTTACTTGCCTCTGCCAATACAGTCATTACTATATTTATCCTTCAGCATCCCTTTGTGGGAAGGAATACTAATATACAGATTGTTCACATTGAAAACAGGACAAAGTGACCAAACTAATATCACACAGGAAGTATGTGTAAGACAAGGAATGTCTGAGCATGAGGCTAAATGTTTTACAGCAGATGTGTGGCATATAAAGTAAATTACTTAAACTATTAATGAAGAAAAATTAGAATGCTGCAGGATTTTAGGAAAGGATGTCCTAGGGTGCATGTTCTGTTTTCCCAGCATTTCACATAACTTCCATAAGAGCATACAGAACTTTTCTTCCCCTGTGTTTTCATTAATGCCCTGGCTGGACTCAAAGAGGAAAAAAAATATTTAAATCTATTCAAGAACTATTGTTTTCTTCTATGTTGTCAGTTAGTTTAGGTACTTTCCTGTCTGTCTCCAACCATTATATCCTGGACAGAAAGTATAAGCACTCAGCCTTTATTTTGCCATGTTAGAACACATAAAATCTTTTGCTTCTTCTCATAAAACAGGCTTTTCCTTAATGATCCTTATGACCCTCCTCTACATCTGTTCCAGTTTTACTGAACATTCTTGTCCATGGGTGACCAACACTACACAATATTTCTGAGGTTGCACCGCAGCCTCTGTAATAGCACCAGCACTTCCTCTCAAAATTCCACTCCCAGTGCATCTTAAGGTTGCACTGCCTTTTTCACTGCTGCACCATTGCTTAAAACAATTCTCTGTATAACTCACAGTACACCGACATAGAAGTATGGAATCACTATAATTGAAATATGGTTGGGTTTTGAGGAATTTCTTTGAAGGAGAGAGCAGTGGACACATTTCATAGATTACCCAAGCAGCCTTTTTAACTGAGAAGCATATGGAGATGTGAGAGAAAAGAGGAGATGGAAAGAGAGAATTGGTGGCTGATGCATACAAATGGAGCAGGAAGATGAGAGCATAGGAGTAATGATTTCTTATGTGCTGTTTGGAAGTTCTCTACACTGCTCTACACAGAGGCTTGCCTGACTCTCCTTACTTCTAAATGAAAGGGGATGGGTTGGAGAGTCCTTTTCTAGAGAGCCTACTCTGGGAAAACAATAGATATTGAAAAAGTTAAAACTTGAAGTCTTCCTCTTTGAATAAGTTTTACACAGCAACCAGGCTCTGAACGAACGTGCTTCTTCACACCTTTGGCTCAGTATTCAGAAAATTCTACAGCTCATAAAACCAGTGCTTCATGTTGCCACCAGGACTATGCTAGTGTTGTTGTTAATGTTGCAAAATAAAGAGGAAAAAAAAATCACACCATTTTGTTATTTTAATTTCTCTTAAAAATTAAGATAGTACCTTCTAATGTATTTATTTAGTGTAAAAGGAAGCTTTTCATGCAGCTGCCATAGACATAGAACTTATAAAAACTAGAATTTGAATCTTTTGGGAAATTCAGCATTTTCCTTCCTTTTCTTGTATCTAAGTAAACACAAAGAATCTCCTGTGTCAAAAAAACCACAACAACTTACTATGATTACGCACTTTCCCCTGAATGTGAAATTAATGAAAAAATGTTCACAATATTAAAATACAAAGTATATTTTATACTGTATATGCATTAAATATACATCAGTAAATATGGAATGATGTATTCAATATTCTTGAAGCAAAATTAAAAAGCTGACAATTCATTTTGACTTTTTTATGTAAATAAAGATTTCAGCAGCATCGGCATGTTCCTATGAAAGATCTTTCAGCTTAACTTTTTGGTTTTCGAGCAAAAAAGGTTCTATTGAATTTTTTTAAGGCCTAATGAATGTCAACTG
Organism: Fringilla coelebs; assembly: GCF_963513975.1. Taxonomy (NCBI): domain Eukaryota; kingdom Metazoa; phylum Chordata; class Aves; order Passeriformes; family Fringillidae; genus Fringilla; species Fringilla coelebs. Next base: position 9,923,769 of record NC_140040.1, on the reverse strand, counting down.
GCTTTTTCATAGAAAAAACCTTGAAATCCTTAGTCAGTCAAAACCCTCATTGATTGCATCCTCTGATGTTAGAAATTATTCATTGGTAGTATATTCCCAGAAAGGCAGAGAATATTGAAACACGAACAAATACGTACTGATTAATCACACATCTTTTTATGCAGTGTGTCTTTTTCTTACAGAGACTGTTTTCTGAAGAGTTACCACTGGATGAAGGGTACAAGTCATCTTGCAAGGACTTCAATCATCTTGCTCTATAGAGCTTCCAGGTCAAGGAGAGACAAGGCCATGTAAATGTAAGTGATTCTTAATGAGTTCTCTACCCATAGCTTTATTAAGGCACAAATAACCATAAAATGACTCATTCTATTGATTTTGAATCCAACATAAGACTTATTTCCAACCCTAAAGAACAGTGGTGGGGAGAAAGAACAGCTTCAACCAGGGCAGTAGTTATTACCAGAGTAAGTTGCCTTCAAGAGTCATGGTCAAGTAATCAGTAAACACATAGGAACAATTGGCTGTGACCTGGGAACGCTCCTGCCACTGCCTGAACCATGACAGGAGTGAGGACACCCACGCTACCCTTCCTTCTGCCCGAAAACTTCAACTGCATTTCACCTGAACCATGGCAGTGCAATTCTCCCAGTGCCAGTAGATCATACTCCAGCAAATGTGCAGGCACCAGATGAGAAATTGCTCCTGTAGGTCAGGTAAGTGGCTGCCTGTCGAGTCTCTAAGTGGGGCTGGCTGTTTGAGAGAGGTGGAAAAGCCCATGCATTATGCAGCTGTGAAAGGCTTGCATATGAGGAAAATATTTTTACGCACCTCACCAGTTTGAAACTGCCTTTGCTAGACAGATAGTCTTACTTCACTTCTAAACTCCAGGTAACATTTTGGTACCTTATTTCTTTTTACATACACCTGCTTCTGGCTGGTTGGGTATTTCATAAGTTGCTGTGAAGTCAGTCCTCCTTCACAAATCCCTAAGCCAAGGTCATGGACCCCTTTCTCATCAAGTAAAAATCCACAATTGCAATGCAGCATTGGTTGGGTTCTGGCAGTAATACATTGTCTTCTGAATAAATATACATATCCAGCCTTGGTATGGTCACTATTTCTGAGCTCTTTTTACTGACTTAATATCTGATTCTGTTTCTATTCTAAATCTCACTTTATGAAAAATCTTGTGATGAGTTTTAAAAACAATGTGATTTCTGAACATTTCCTAAAATAACAAATCAATTTCGTTTTCCTTCACTTCTGATTTCACACTCTATCACCTAAACTTCCTAACATAGTTTTGTCCTTTGATTCTTCTTCCATTTAAAAATACCTTGAGGGCAATTAAAGAAATTTACAGAAATAATGAAAAAATGGATATACTGCCTTCTTACATCTGTGATCTCTTTGCCTTATATGCATAATATATATAATACCAAAAGTTGCTATTCATGCTGCTGCATTTTTTCCCCCTCAAAATGCATTTTAATTACTACAGCAAAATTGAATTTGCCTGTGCATACATTAAGGTTAACCATGCAGTCAGTAAGGAATGAGCACTAAGAATCAGTTGTGCAACCAAGAAGGAAATACATATTTTAAATCATGATCAGTATTATAAGTTAGTTAATTTCTGCTTTAAGATTGAATAACTCTAAAAATACTGAGCTGCTTTCCATGCTTAATTAGGAGCTCAAATTCACTGAAAAAGTCCTGAAATGCCGTAGTCAATGGTAGCAAAGTATCTGTTTAAATTGTTTTCTGGAATGTTCCAGCATCTTTAGAAAAAAGTGTTATCACCTGAAAACTTTATGGTATGCAGCAGAAAGTTATTGTATTCTAGTATTACAATTTTGCCAATAATCAAATTGTCAAAATCACCACAAAAAAAAAAAACAAAAACAACAACTTAGAAACAATTTACATGGTAGCATAAAAACTGATAAATGGGGCAGAAACACCATTTAGATGAAAATAAAAAAAAAGGCATTAAATGTGAAAGATAAAAAAATGAAATTAAAAAAGTCCTGAAATTGGAAAGGAACTGCATCAATTTTGACTAAATAATTCAAATATTCCCTCATCAATGTAACTAATCTTGAGTTTTAATTCTCATGAAAACCTGCTACAAAAAGGAAAGAGCAGAGAAATTTCTTGTCAACAGTTGATAGTAAAATTAGTAACCACAGAAAAAAAAGCAGCCAGTTGCAGCTGAGGAAGAGACAAAATAAATGAAAAGTCAGAGTAAATATATGAGAGGAGCTGCTACTAAAATTACCATAGAAAAGATAGAATGGTTTGGTTTGGAGCACCTTAAAGACCATGAAGTTCCATCTCCTTCAAATTCAGGATACCTTTAACTAGGCTGAGCTGCAGAGCCCCATCCAGCCTTGAACACTTCCAGGATGGAGCATCCACAGCTTCTCTGGGCAACCTTTTCCAAGGCCTCACCACCCTCACAGTAACAAATTTCTTCCTGACATCCGAGCTAGAGCTGCCCTGTGTCAGTGTGGAGCTGTTCTCCCTTGGCCCATCACTCCATGCCCTTGTCCAAAGCCCCTCTCCAGCTCCTGTGGAGCCCATTCAGGTACTGGAGGGCGGCTCCGGGGTCACCCAGGAACCTCCTCTGGGCTGAGCAACCCCCCTCTCTTAGCCTGTCTCTGCAGCAGACCTCCAGTGCTCTGACCATCCTTATGGCCTCCTTTGGACTGGTTCCAGCTAATCCATGTCTGTCTTATGCTGGGAGCCCCAGAGCTGGAGGCAGCACTGTAGGTGGGATCGCACAAGAGCAGAGCAAAGGGGCAGAATCCACTCCCTCGACCTGCTGGGAACGCAACCCGGGATACAGATGAGCTCTCTAGGTTGCCAGCTCACATTGCCAGGCCTTGTTGGGTTTCTTGTCAATCAAGTAGCTAAGATTGTTATCAGTATTTCCCCCTCAAACCTCCAGTTTTAAAGAATTTATATTACTTGACTCTTAAAATATGTTTCTGGGCAGAAACAAGGGCGCACTGTGCACAGGCAAATTTTTAAATTAAAAACGGCCTCCAAAATTACTCGAGCAATTTTCTGCACACAATTGTTTCCATGTGAAAAGATTCACATTTAGTCATGAAAAAAGCACACTCAAAAAAAAAAAAAAAAGAATTTATCAACTCAGCATTCAACCTTAAGTAGTACTATGACCCTCAGTTATTGCTGCTGTGAATACACACACTAACACCCAAACCCCAAATAAGAACAACGTCAGAAAATACGACTTGGTTGATTTGTCCCTGCATTGGCACAGAATTACATAACAAGTTTGAAAACTTCAGAGTTTGGAGTAAATTTGAAATCAACCAAGAGATTATTAAATAGAATCTGAATTTACCAATAATTTTCTTTCCTTACATACAGTTGTGTCCCTCAGCAAACATGGCAAAAGAAGCAGCAAAATGATGAGGCTTTAGGTTTTATAATAAATTTTTCAAATATTCATTTTTGTTCCTTAAGTGAAAAATGTGATCTAAATCTTAGCTGATACTGTATCTCTAAATTCATTGTTTTGCCTTTACATTTCCAACTATTCTACTTTTGTAATCAGCTCTTTTTTTTGGTAGATAAAATTGATATTACAAACTATTGTCTGTGTATTAATAAAGACAATATAATTGCCAAAAATGTCAGCACTTTTAAGGAAGATAAACACTTCTCTTAATCTGAAATGTCAAAGCAATTTTGTTAAACCAAAAAGTCTTTTTAAAGAGCAGCGTGACAGTAGGAACCCATGTCAATAAATTACAAAGCAAAGCAAAGTCAAGTTGCTAAACTGTTTCTAGCTTCAATGGAGAACACACACACACCGAGCAGCCGGCATTTCCCATTCCCTCAAATCCTCAGTCTCTGAGCAACACAGGTAAATAGATGACTTGGAAGTGCCAGATCAGTTACTGATCTTGCTCAGCAATATGTCTCTAACAGTGACAGAAAAGACTCTCAGGAATAAAATGCAAGAAATCTAAATATAAGAAATTAAACCTTCCTCCAGAAGGAGTTCCCTACAACCAGATCTATGTGTGTATATAAAAATATGTGTGTCTATGCATACACACATGACTAATTGTTAAAAAATAATTTATTTACTAGCTGTTTGTTCTAGCATGTGCATTTTTTTCTAATACTAATAAAAAGTTTCTGCAGCACCATTCCCCCCAGACTTTGAGTGAAAGAACATGATTTTCGTTTTTTGGAGTTTGGACACCAGTTCAGCTGCTCTGCATGCAAGCGGCTTGAGCACAATCCACAGATGCAGAACCTTTGCACTCTTAATAAAGAATTGGGTTTAGTTTAGAGAGATGGAGGCCTCCTGTATTATTACCCACCACGTGGTGCACGAAATGCCTCTCAGCCTCTCAGCCAGGTCCACGGGCTGGAGCACCAAGGGCTGCAGGCACACGGATGAAAAGGCAATGCTGGCCAAAGACTGATTGCAGTGCACAGCTATTTGCTATTTGGAATTGAAATAAGGCTCATCATGACAAGCCTGGAAGCAATACTTGTTCACTGATGCCTGAGCCATTTATAAGGTTTGAAGTTCACATTTTTGGAGGTGTTTTCTCTGGTAAACTTGTCCTCATTTCTTACAACAGTGGAGTTGGCTATGCAGTCATTACCCATGTACATATTTTCTAATATAGGCAATTAATTGTGCACAATTACTGTGTGCCACTGTTACAAATCTAGAGAATCAGCAGCATACGTTTAAAAAACCCAAGAGCCTTTTCCCTACTTAAACAGTTAAGGAGGGCAGCCTAGCATTCCAAATTTAAAATTGAAAATTTTAGTCACCACACCTTTTTCTCTCCCACTAATTGTTATTGTATGATCAGCGTTATTTTTGACTAGTTTTGCCTTTTAACTTTATCTAAGTTCACAAACTTGAAGACAAGGCTGGTTCCCAAGGGACTTCTGCTAAAGATCTTATAGTTCTAGTACTAAATCTTTAAAGCATGGGATGAAACACAACATATACAGCAGCACTAGAGCTCCTCTGAGCTACATCACCACAGACCTTTGTTTTTAATGCAAATCCCCCCAGTCAGTGGCAAGGTAGGGCTCATTCCATTCCCTGTCCCCAGGCTAGCTGGACTTCATTGCTCTGCCAAGCTCTAGAGCTGAGGAGACTTCCATGGGAGAAGAAGAGATGCTGCAAACTAAAATTTTGTCTCTGATTATTCCAATTTTACCTGGAGCAGAAGCCTGGCAATTCACAGAGCCCTAAGATGTCCTCAGATAATCTGTCCTCTGTGGCCCTTTGGCACCCTAGTGTTTGTGGTCTAAGCCTGATCCAGACAGATTCAGACAGATGGGGGTGAGTGGGACAGGATTTTGCTCTTCAAACCTGAAATGGAAATTCATTCCCCCAAATCCAAAACTCAGGGTCCCCTACAGGGTCTCTGTTTTCTCTTGAAGGGACTGTTCTGTTTCCCTGATAAAAAGCCAGTACAATGATAGACTTTCAGAGCAGAAAAAAAATGAAATTGCTGAGGCAGACCTGCAAACAATGCAAAAATAAATCACCTGGGCCACAAGCTGTATTGGCCTCTCATCTCTCCAAAAGACCTTACTATTAATATGGCTTATTGCTCAGTCAGATTCTGGATTAACAGAGAGCTCCTCACTAGACAGAACACCCAGTTTCAAAGAACTCACATTTACCATGCACTTCATCTCATCCTCACACAAACTTAAATACTTAAATTATTTGCTGAAAGGAGACTGTAGTTGCTTATTTAAGTGGCTGATTGGCTACCTAATTTTAACATCTGCACTACAAACAACACACAGGTCAGTTCATTGTAAGCAGACAGAAGGCTTTTCCCAAACAGTACTCAGACAGAACAGCAAGAGTTAAATAGTTTTAAAACATTTTCTTCCTGCTTCTCTGTGACAAATGCTCAGAAAAGCCTTTTCCTAACCTTTTTCTAAGCCATCCAGGGCTTGATGCAGAGGCTGAAAAAACTGGGCTGCTCTCAGTTCTTTTCATATGACAAAATGTTTAAGCACTTGGAACCAAAGTTTCACAACTGTACTTTCTAAGCTGACAACAATGGACATATGTACAAGTCATTTAAAACTAATACAAAGAACAATATAATTTTATAACCTTAGAGTAACTATCCACTGGAGGCTGGTTTGGCCAGCCCTATAGCATGTTCCCTACTTTACACATCGAGTTAGTTCTTCTCTCTAAGGATATATTGTGGCTGGAAAGGGAATTTTAGTCCAGTCTTAAAACTGGTTTTCTTTTCTTGACTTGGAGATGCCAATAAGGTGTAAATATTTTTGAGGAGACTTTTATTATTCAATAATGGCACTGTTTTATTTCTGATATGTGCATACTGGGTTTTTTTCCCATGTTCTATTATACTCAGCCCACACAACTTTTTATTATTAATGAAGTTATTGTGCTTAGAAAGCCAAATATTGAACCTTTGGCTATACCAAGGTAATTCTTTTCAGCACAGAGCTAATGCTGTGGTTCAGCAAGCAACTGAAATTGCCTCAGGAATGATAGGAGCCACCTCCTGAGATGGTTTTTTTCGGTGTCAACTCACAGAGTGGGTTAATAACATAGGCCTTCTCCCTCAAGGTTCATAGATACTCCCATTACTTGATGGAACTATGCCTACATATAAACATTTGCAGAATAAACAGGAAAAATTGTATTTAGACAAACCCTGAAGAACACTGATGCCTTAGGTTTTAGAGCTTTCATATTTTCCAGTTTTCATAATGCATTAATATACAACTCTGAACTTCATATAAAGTGTTAGCAAGTTCTCTTCACAGTCTAGTCATATAAAACAATCCTTTTCCAGCCTGAGAACCAAGGACACCATTACAGCTTCAGGCCCAAAAAGTGTAAAAACAGCAAATTGAGGAGAGCAATCTGGGGGGATAGGACTTCATAACTTGAACTTGTATTGGACAATTAACCCAATATGTCAATGGACCAAAACTTACAAAAGTGTGAAAATTTGTGAACTGTTGACCATCTTGGGTTTAGCCTTGGCCAGGCTCTTGCACTGTCCAAGGTGTATCCTGGGAAGGCCTTTCTGATAAATACTTTATTCCTTTAACACTGTCTAGCCTCTGTTCCAGGTAGTCTCTCAAGGCATCAACACGAGGGCAGCATTTTGTAGACATAGACAAGGCAAGTTCTCCTTCTCAAAATTCCATCTTTTGGATTAAAAGAAGTAAACCACACCAAATTCTGTGCTTTCTGTCACAGCACAATTCTCTGAGTCCATCCATCCCCTGTTGGAGCAGTAGAACAGGGGTACAGGCTTGCTGTGTCCTTCTTAATCCCAAAATGTCACTGTCCCATCTAGTCCTCACCTCAATAGTACAAACTCATGCAGGTACTGAGGAGATTCTGGTTCTCTTGTGAAATTTTGTGAGGTCACAGAGTGACATGATTTTGGTATGAAACATCTTTACCACCTCAGTTCAAATTCAGCCTGAGAGGCTACCATACCCTTAGTGCAAAGTCTGTAAGTATTTCCAATTACCAGTGAAGAATAAGAATTGGGATGTAGCAATGAAGATTTTACTATTTTAATCGCATATGTGTACTGCATTATATAAGCTACTTTTGTTATTAAAAAGTAGTTTTGAAAAATTCCTACCATACATAAATTTACATCCGTCCAATACCTTACCATGAGCATTTAGATTTCCTCTGTAAGGAGTACACATAACACTCAGCATTTAAAGACAATTACTTTTGCCTTAATTACTGTTGGTTTTTTTACACACTTTCATCATCAACTAATTTTTCTTTCCAATGATGTCACTGCAATTATCTTTATTCAGCCTGAATGTTTTACATTACTTAGGCAGCTAGATAGCTGCCTTGGACTTGAATTGCTCAGCCATTTTTGGAACTCAGTCCAAAGTAAGATTTTGCTTCCCTGCTTTTCAGGGTGGTTTCCAGCCAGCCATCATGGTATTGCTCTGAGGGTAGGTCTCAGTCATTTAGCATTTCTATATCCCAGTGTCTTGGCTTTGCTGTAACATGGGAGCAATGGTTTCTCTGAGCACACAGGCTCATGTCACCTTTTCCTTGGCAGGTCAGGTAGCAATCAGAGTTCAGCAGAGGCACTGTGATTGAAATCTCTGGCATCATTCCTGCAGTGGAGGGTCTCTGCTAAGACTCATAGACTAATTCATTGATCAAAGCAAATCCCCTAACCAAAGTTCCAGAAAGCACTTTTACTTCTGCTTAATTTTAAGTCTGTGGGCAGTTTCATCTCGTCAAAACCGCCGTGTTTTCCTGGACTGGAGTCCTTGCCAGCCATTACAAAGTTTGCAAGACTTGCTCTAACATGGAAGCCCCAGAAAGGCTGCCCATTTTCCTATACATTTCAAGGAATCAGTATCAGTGTACCATGAACTAACTAAGGAATTAAAAATGAATAGTTTGGCATTTTCCTCAGCATCTAGCAAATCATTTATTACTAACAATTGCCAATAATTCAGCAGCAGCCTCTCCTTTGTTGCCTCTATTGTTTGCCAAAAATTCCTCCTTATTTTAGTAAGTCTGGCTGAACAGGGCAGAAAATGTTTGTAACATTTTGAAAACTTTTTCATCTAAAGTGACAAAGACCTTTCCTCCAGGGCACCAGTAGAACAGCAAAACCCTGTACCTGAGTTAATAAGTAAGAGCAAAACAAGTAAAACCTTGGGATTTAGCACTTTTTCCGATTGTGATTTTCCAGAGTCCCTGTTCATCAGCATTTATTGTTACCTTTTAGCTTCATAGCATTTCCTTTTCACCTGGGACTTGGGTTATTGCTTTGCAAAATGTATATTAACATTGCTTACCTACAAATACTTTAGATATGATCCCAAGGGCAGTACTGTATGCAATTTGATGAACATTTGAACTTTTAAAATTCAGTAGCATTTATTTTAACCAGAACTAAAAGACAAAAGTTGAATTTTAAGTTTGGTGATCAATTTACATCTACTTAAGACAAACTGAAGTAGGGCAAAATTTACTCTTTTGCAGAAGACTTGCAATTAAATTTTTGTTTTGCTGAAAGCTCCCAACACCAGACTTTATATGAGAAAGCCAGTCCTGACACATGCCATGAAGAGAAAATACTAGTTTTAACTAGGAAGGAAAAAAGCAAAATGTATTTAAGACAAATATGCCTGCATAGAAAATTTGGGACTGTAACAACTTTTGAAGAAATCTGGCAGAGTAGTTTATAAAACAAACAGTTGTTCCCTCTTTGGATATTAGTAAGACATCATGAGAAAATTAGAAGAGCTAAAGTATTCTCAGATGTTTGCAGTGGACACTCCCCAGTTCAGTGTTTGGAAAATGCAATGTGTAAAACTTCCCATAAACAAAAGGTTTTCTAAAATGTCAATTCTGGGATGTTCTTGGCTGAGATTGCTGGAACAAATAGAAATAGGTTTGTGAACATAAATAGCTGATGTGGAGTGTCCTTGGCAATGTCTGTGCTAATAAGTCAAAGATAAAAATAAAGAAAAGAATAAAATTACAACTCAAAAAGTGACAGAGCTGGGAAATTGGGATTCAGATTGCCTGCCCATTTTCTCTCATCCTGCTACAACTTGCTGTGTTAGAACACCTGGTATAAAACCTGTCACCAGACACTAATCCCTGAACTCAACTACATTCTGAATGCTCCCAGAAAAGCTCTATATGTGTGAACCTCCCATCCTGCAGCAATGCTCTTGCAGCCTGAAGCCTTTCATGAAGGAACTGACTACGTGGGTGATATGTGCCTTTCACATAGAGGACATTCTTCAGTTTCTGCTAGGCACAAAAGTTGGTTGACTCTTTTTTATCTCACAAAAATCCCTTATGGATAAATAATCAAATTCCAGGAAAGCATGTCTAGGAGGTAAAACACAAAGCTTTGGAAATACAACTGTGAGCAGCAATGAGAAATAGAAAGGACAAAGCCTAAACTCTAGGAATAAAACAAGTTTCTTACCTTTCTGTCATGATTTGATTAGGAGCAACAGGATCCAGGTTTGATTTCTGGCTCGTTTCTCAGAAACCTAAGAAAATTAAACCAAACTGGTTGAGTGTTCAGTGAATGATACTTTCATCTTTGCAGTGAAAGAAAACACATAGCTTCACTGCAGGGACAGAGGTGAAAAGAGTAAAAAATTAAATTTACTGAACAGCTGGTTTTCCCTTAAATATAGTAATAATTAGTCAAATCATTACTCATTCACAATCACAGAGAAGAATTTGATCCTTCTTGACCAAGCCCTCTATTTCCATCTGCTTTAATCTAAAGCATTTTGAATTATCAATCTGCAAGCATTAGATTACAGATGAGATTAGATAAATTACATCACAGTGACCACAGATAGGTAGTGAATTACCAAGACTTCCCTGCTTCATTACAAGCATACAATGTCATCAGATTTTAATAAGTTGGTTTTGGGTATGTGTTGTCATGGTAGGGGTTTTCTTGGTGTTCATTTTTTGTTTGGTTGTGCTTTTTTTTAAAATATAAAGTGAATTTCTCTTAGACCTCTCTTATTACCACTGCCAAAAACATTCCTTCTGACCATCTGTTTTCTGGAAAGGACTCCTCACATCTTTTGAGCCTTAGCTGTGAGGGTTTTCTGCATTTGAGAAAGGATATGTGCCCGTGCCTGCACATGAGGCCTTTAATTTGGAAACCAGCACAAAAAATTCTGTTCTATAAAAAGGCTTTTTTCTAAAGTTGCACAGAAAGCATTTCAGATCAGTTGCAATAGCAGCTAAAGCTGCAGAAGGTCAGTGAAAGCAGCAGAGGAAGACCCTCAGATAGGATTTTTTACTGACCATTGGTCTGATAGAAACCATAATTTTTCTACCACTGTCTTGGGGGGTTCTCCTTTACACCTCTCTGGTTCACACATCAGAGAACTATGCAGCTGCCTCTAAATCACTCTTTCAGTGTGCTCAGCACATGAACACCTATATACAAAACATGCTAATGCGGGTCCTGTCAGTAGCTCAGCACATTCTCTCTGTTTTGCCTCTCTGGATGACCCAGTGCTGAGGATCATTCCTGCCAGGAATGGCCTGAGCTCCCAAACAAGCATGCCACAAGGCAGTGTAGCAAGACCTGCATCATTATTAGGCCTGCCTAACGTGCCAGCACACGCATCAAGCTCCTTCAAAGCATTTACTCATCTGTTTTACTGTGCCAGCTACTCAACCACAGCAGCAATGAGTACCTACCCAGCAGAGTAATCGTCTGCATTACGGCACAACCCCACACCAGATGCAGAAACAGCTATAAAAGCAGGCAAAACGGGAACCAGAGGTTGGGCCCCTCCTGCCAAGAAGTAACTTGGGTGGATCAGCATGCCCCAAGGCCATTGTGCTTTTATGGACAAACCAGGCTGCTTTTATGAGCCCTTGCTAGCTGTACACAAGGAAACCCAACACAGGATCACAGAATCTTAAAATAACTTAGGCCAAAAGAGACCTCTAGAGCCATCTTGTCCCATCTGTTCTTAAAACTGGGCTGAATTGGATCAGGTTAGGGCCACCTACAAGTCTCTAACTCACCTTACTCTCTGCTGTGTTAGAGAACTCAGACACTAGGCACCAAACGCACACATATCCATGATGATATTTTGGATCACATCAACTGCAACACCCATAACAAGCTGCTAAACAGAGGGGCAAAAAGAAGAAATTGCCAAGAGTAATAGCATGTTCAAACCAAATTCAGACCCCATGCTTCCTTCTAACCTCAGCAGAAATACTTAACGTGGGTTCAATGCATAGAATGCTATTAAAAATCAAACACATCCAAGGAAGCCAGTGAGGTCTGCGTTGTACATTTTGGCCTTGCTGACACATGTTTAGTCCACCAGAGTTGAGCCGATATGAAAGGAGGAGGGAAAGCATCTGTAAATGCCACACATTTAAAAACAGCCAGCTGGATGCTATTGACAGTGCTCAAAACCATCAGAGTATTTATCATGTCACACTCCCAGGATGGGGCCAAAGCACAGTCTGGGCTAGCAGTTGCTGTTTTCATTTACTTGGCTTTAGATGAGAGTTAGGAAACGTCACTTCAAATGAGGAGGTTCTGCTTTGGTAGGAAAGGTAAGAAGACAGAAAGAACCTCCGCAGCCTTAGCTGGAGAGAGTGCAGAAGACAGAAGTAGAATTTACTTGCTTCCATAATCCTGGCAAATGGAGCATTCTGCTCAGTGTAGTGATTCAGTAACACTGTTTTCAGATAGTTTAGCCAAAAAGTTTTATCTGCAAGTTTTTCTTCTCCCTAAAAAGCACTGCTGCTAATTTACCAAAGGCAGAAAAAGGCAAAGATTCTGAACATGTGGATACAAAGGTAAATTATTTCTTTAGCAATGACCACAAGAAAACTTTTAGAATTTCCTTCTGTACTTCATGACTTTTTAGTGATCTGGATGACCTTGAGAGAAAAAACAAATATTAAGAATCTGATCTGAGTTTTCTATGACATAAAGAGTAAATGACAGACAATCCCTTCCATTATTATAGTGTCAATGGCACACTTCAGTAAGTATTCATTTATTCAGGCTATCTAGTCTCTTGATGTATAAGTACATAGAGGCGATGTAAGAAGTTTAGACAATTTTCTTCAGTGTGCAAAAACATGGACATAATCACAGTGAAAAACAGGAAATAACTATTAATCTTATTAACCTTACTCTCATCTTAAGATAAACATGTGTTGGGTTCTTATATAACTTCTTTATCAAAATTCAACAAGGCTTAACAGATTTGAAAGTAATTTTGGAAACAGAGACACAGGTATTCTGAAGTGACATCCCATCAGGAGGGGTCACATATTTCTACCAGATTTGTAGAACTCACTGAATCTTGACATTACCCTCCAACCCCAGCTCATTCTTCCTGCATATAGTTTGTATGGATGAACATTGCCACACCTCTGGCTGGACCACTACAGAAACTGAAGTTTTCCAGCTGAAAACTTGTCTCTTTTCTCTCATCTACAAGTGTCAGGTCCTGTCCATGTTTCACCTGCCAGGACTGTGCAATTTGTTCCCACATAGATAAATTCAAACACTCTTAAGTATTTGGTATCTTACCCTTTCATGCTTTTCCAGAAAATCCATTTAAGCTCAGCTACCTCTATAAATACACACTTCCCTGAACAGTGTGGCAGAGGCACAAGGCAAAGTGACAATATTCAGATATGTTCACCTCACCCAGGATACTTCAGTCTCAGCAGTTGCACAAAAAATCCCAAACACCACACCCCATCCTAAACCCCTCCCCCAGAAAAACCCCTAAAAGAATATTCCTGACCATGAAAAGACTGGAACTTTTGTTTAGCTAAATTTACATAGAACTTTCACTTGTTTCTCTCTGTGTGTTTGCTTTTTAAACAAAAATACCAAACACTACATGCTCCAAGGAAACACGATTAAAGGAAATTGTACAGCTCTGATTTCTTGTAACCACGTTAACTTAATTTTGCGCCCCTGAACTTTTTCCTTATGTAAGCTAATTAAATTATTTTTAATAACAATGATAATTTGGCCAAGAATAAGAATAAAAGGGTTTTCTGAAGGAGGTTCTTCCCATAAATGTACACTATTTAGTGTGCATTCTGTGAACACATTCTCCCTATGTAATAGAGAGCCAGAAAATCATCTGTCAGGGGATGATGGATGATGAACTCTGCTACTTGGGCCTCAGGGCCCAGCCCTGCTGCTATACTTGACTTAGCCTTCAGTAGGCACTAAGTGTTCTGTCAGATTCATGCCAAGGGAAAAGCTTATGCCTGGAACTCCCAAAAGTGTGGGAACCAGAATAAACAGAGACGTTTTTAATGTTACCACACATTTTAAATCTGCTTTGTCACTTTCCTGTAAGCATTGTCCATATTTCTGTAATATAGACAGTCATTGTGGGTTTGTTGCTCTGACCATCACCTCTGTTCTTTGTTGTACACTAACCAAGAAAACAAATAAAAAATAAAAGGAATGCACAGCATACATGACCATTTGGCTGACTACTGCACTCTTTTAGCAAAGTAGAGATGAGTTCTTGGGGTTTTCTTTTCTCCCTTCCCTTTGACAGTGCTTTTCTTGGTTTGTTGCAGCAAGGCTTTTCTCACCACAGGCAGCTTTATTAATTCAGGGGTTCTTTCAAAGTACTCCTGGGTGTTGTATCACTACACATAGATATGTATGGCAGGGCTAGAGTTAAAAGCCATCTTCTCCTTTTCCTTACACCCCAAAAATTCAATCTATCACTGAATTATGCTGCTTGGCTTGGATGGACTACAAGACTCTCAAAATCGCAAGCATTTCTATTATGAGCCAAAGGTCCCACAGGTCCAAGGTAAAATGATGGTTTCAAACTGATGCCAATCATAAGCATGGTTTTCTAATGCATATTTTTATTTCATATTGCCTAACCACTGATTATAACCAGGCTTTTAAAACAATTTTCTTAAAAGAGAATTGGTCAAATGCAGCTATGATGGAATTTCCATCTTTCAGAAATTCCTCAGCAATGAATGTCTGCGTCTCCTTTTCTTTCATCACAGTCCTCTTTAGATAAAATATTTATATTGTGGCAAGTAATAAAAGGTTTTAATCCTTGTTTAGGAGAGACTGACAGAAAATGCCATAAAAATTAATAGCTGTTCAAATTACACAAAGTAATATTGAGTATCTTTTCCTCCCCACCACTGCAGGTATCTTTACCCATGGAGATCAGTATAGAAGGTTTATGAAAAACTTCTCATTTAGATGTCCCTTTAGTTCAAAAGGGTTATTCTGTATTCCTGATTTATGACTGGATAAATTCTAATGAAGGAGCTTGCCAGCATTTTACTCCCTTCCTATACCTTCTCAGAACTAACAGAATTCATTGAGGCCTAACATGCCTGAAAAAATACCTGCATTTATATTCTTAAGTCAGTCATGTTAACCCTTACAGGCCTCAGACTCCTGCAGCACCAAAAAGGGACACAGCAAGGCAAGGACAGGGAGTCACATGAAAGAAGACATATTTTTAGGCCAGAGTCACTGTCACAACTCCAGCAAATTTCAAGTTTCTTTGATTTTTGGCATGAATATTTATCAGAGCATGATGCCTATTCCTGAAAACTAGCCTTTCCTAGCCATGAAAGGACTATTATTTGCAACCCCAATGTTGAAAACTAAAATCAGATCATTAGATGAGCATCTACTACTCCACAGTCTTATAGGCATTTATTTCCTACAATACACATTAATACAAGAAGATATCCAAAGGTCCATTCATCTTACTTTACAGATGGGTTTGGCTGACAGCTCTGAGCCTGACTTGCCTTTTATTTCAATGCATTCATCCCAGCACCACTCCAGGCTTCCCCACAAAATATACCCGTCATTCACCAGCAGAGAACAGTTTAAATACTCTTATCTACTCACTTGAAATCCCACCCCCAGGCAAACTGTTCCCTGAGATGATCTTTACCCTTCATTTGAGTCTAATGCACCGAGACCTAAAAAGACATTATGTCCAGAGACTGGTGTGGCTACAGCAGCAATTACCAGTTCAGCAAATCAGCTGCTCCTTGCAAGCACTTCTCAGGCTATATATAAGCCAAGAAGAACCTGGAATCATTGTGTCAGCAATTCTCAAAGACTATTTTAAATGGTATCAAGTTTAATAAAACTTTTACAACACAGTACAGAGTGTACTTTGTGTTCCTTTGAAATTGATGGAACAAGCCAATTTTTCCAGGTTTGTAGGCATAACATTTATTAAATTATAATAAGAAAATAGCTATTTAAAACCATGAAATGAAAGACTATAATATACATTTAAAGGTCACCAACTGCATGAGTTTTCTTACTATATATTTTATCTGAGAAGCACTGGGAGACAAAGGAGCTCTGACTCTATCCATGTGCAAGCTGCACACTGTTGCCCTGATTTGGACAAGGAATTACATGGACAGCCCTCCTTCACCCAAGCCACTTACAAAACTTCACACATTAAGATGGTGATTTACATGCTTTAAATAATTTCCAGCACATGTGTCACATATAGATGGAGCTTTTGTAGCTGCAATAGCAAGGTCAGACTGAAATAGAGTGATTTTATTCCATCTCTGCACTATACTTCCTTTAGGATGTTCCTTAAATCAGTTTTACCACCTCCACCCCAATTTCCTTTCTGCAACTAAGCTTAATATGTTCTATAGAAGGGAAAACTGGTTGTGTTAACTAATATTGTCAAACAGAAACAACACAGATGATCAACAAAGAAAAGCCAATGAGAAAATACCCAGATGAAGTGGAAACTTCAGCACCAAGAGGGTGGAAAGAAATGTGATCTAGGTTTTGGTATTTAAAAGCACTTTAATGTTTCAGCATTAAAACAATTTTATTTCTTCCTAAATATGTTTAACATAAAACTTGAACTAGAAGGAAAACAATAAATAATGCTGGGGTTTGCCAAGTGCTATTTCAGTGGGCCTTATTCCACACTCATCTTTTAAGCTGAGTTGGTATTTAGAAGGATTTAAACAGGACTTCATTTTAGCAGCCCTTGGAGTGATACATCTTCCTGGATGCTCAAACAGAATACATGGACAAGAGTACAGCATAAACCTTCTGTATATTCATAATTCCCAAATTTATAACATAAACCCTGACATTGTAGCACACTGAAATATAGTCTTTGTGATATAGAACTGCCTAAGCTTGATAGACCTCAGAAACCTTCATTAATGCTTCCTTCTCCTCTGTGGATGTAAATACATATTGCATGGAGCCTGATATAAATCCATTGACATCTATGGAACACTTCAATAGAAAGCAATTTGGATGAGCACAGACAACCCTGTGCCTTTAGGCTGCTAATCAGCTTCTGAGCGTTAAATTCGGCTGGCGTAAATGAAATATAAAAATACAGAGAGACACTCTTACAGCATTCATCAAATATGTAAAATACAACACAGAAACACTATCACCACACACAGGTCCAGGTGTTTAAAGATGAATGTTGCAAAATTGGCACAACTTTGAAAAACACAGCTGTGATTAGGATATAATTATCTAATGCAAGAAATCCATTTCAGAACTATAATTCTTTGCTGCTTGAAACAGGAACAGATTTTTATTCTTTTCCACTCACCTTAATTCTATGAAGTCTTTCTCTATCAAAAAGAGTGATTTGGATTCTAGTCTAGCTCAGAGTTCTAAACAAATTTTTTTCTAATTGATTAAACAAAAGCAAATTCTTGTCAGAAACCTAGCTTTAATTCTGGATCTCAGATTGATGGAACAGGGCTGTCAGCAAACACACCTATTATTTATTACTGGATACTAATGATATGAAAGTAATTGAAAGAAGCAGGGACACCACAGATATTTGTAACTTACACAGCTTATCTGCATTGAGATTTTATATCTGAAGCATTTCTTCACATCTGAAAGACTCCACAGTATCAGAAAATAATTCTACTGGTGTATGAATGCAGCAAAGCATGGATGCATAGGTCACCAGCTGAACTTGCTTGTACATTATATTCTGCATAGGCATCCACAGAATTACACATGTATACCATATGTATACTTATATTTTTAAGATCACAGCCTGTCACCATTTGAATACAATTGCAAAATTGCACAAGAGCCATATTGTTATAATTGGCTGAAGATAGGCAGAGATGTAGCTATGGATATATAAATCTCCTTCTACCAGACGGAGAATTTCCTTCAGATGCAGAATAAACACAAAAGGGGGAAAATCCTCACACTAAAAATCAGCTCTATCCTGTGTGAAGAATCCTTCCTGAGCCAAACACACTAAATACAACAAAACCACCAAAACTTGAAAAGATTAATTTTTACACTGACTTAAAACATTAGAGAAAACAATCTAGCTGGTATTTTCCCTTTCTAAATTTGCAATGCAAAACAGGAAATAAGATATTTCAGGATATAAAAATCACAATGTATATATGCGCTGTATCATTTGCAAAGCCTAGATATTAATATTAGAATCTACTTCTGAGAAAATTAATGTCTATTTTAAAACCCTTTTTTTATGTTTGGTATGTTTAATTTAAAGAATGTAGAACTGCAGACGAGATGAATTTTCCAGTATCTTAGTCATAAAATTATATCACTTCTACATATTCACAATGTGGTTAAATAGCAGCCATAAATTAAAAGAAGAGTCTAATAATTTAGACTGTTCTAAAACAACACTAAAGGCAAGTAAAAATAAAATATGGATGTTTCAATTAAACATCATCTGGATGTTTCAATTAAAATATGCTACATCTTATTGAGAAAATATTTGGAATTAATATAGTCAAATATGCCAGAAAAAAAACCCTTTTGCTCTGACGAACTAAAACTGATTCAACTCTGCCAGTGGCTCTGGCCACAAGATAGAAGCTGCACTGGATTACACAGCATTATTGAGCCATCTTCTTAAAACAGGTATTTTAAAAAGTCATGATCCCCTTTTCCATAGCTGTTCTCTGTAAACATTTGGGAAATGAATTACTCAGTAGCCATAGACTATAAGAAGCAGAAAGCAGCTGAACTTGGAAAAAAAATAGCTGCATTTCTTGAAAGAAATGAGATGACTTCCTGTAATATGAAAAGCAAAGCTTAAAAGATATGTTAGATCCAAGAAGATCTATTGTATGAGGATGAAATTCACCCCATGTAAAGCATCCAGATTTTCCCAGTGATTAGTCATGATTAAGTGGTATTTTACAGATTTAGGTAGGACCTAAGAGAATAATAGATATTATGCTGGCACTCTTCTATTAACATTAATTTACCACATACAGCTAACAAAGATATCAACACTTGAGTTACACCTCACTTTGAATCAGTCAAAGTTAAAATAACTATGCTGCAAAATAATTACTGGACCCATTTTATCACCTTGCCATGTCATTAAAGGCATTTAGACTTCCCAAACTCTATTTTACAATTATTTCAATGAGCTAGAATCTCTGTAACTGTTTTTTCTGTAATGTGTGGAAACCAAGTGTGCAGATAAAATGGACTAAAAAACTCCAGGAGTAGCGGCACTGAGCTAGGCTACCTTCTTTCTTTCTTTCTGCAAGTCACTTGTGTTTTGGAGTAAGCCACACCAACAGAACATGCAACCTACATGCTGGAACAGGACTCCTAGAGAGCAGGCTGATGCTCCAAGTCTATCCATGTTTAAGAGGCTTTTGGAAATAATGTCCATGTAGCAACATGCCTTAACTTTTGGTCAGCCCTGAATTGCTCAGGCAGTTGGACTAGATGATCCTTCTAAGTCCCTTCCAACTGAAATATTCTGTTTTCTTCTACTCTAAATTTAAACCCTTCATACTTCTTTAACAAAGCCCAAAGTACCCTACAGTGAAGGAATTGCATAAACACTTCTGGGAGAAGGCTTGGTTAGATACTTGAATTATAACCCAGAGAAACAAGTTATAAGTGGAGGAGATTAGGATAGATTTTGGAGGGTAAGAATGTTTGCAAGTAACTCAGAAATCACAAAGTCCTGAGTGTTCCAGTGAGGAGGCTGTTCTGCCTGTAGTGGGGAAAGTGTAAAGGCATCATTCAAAGACTACAAAAACTCTACATGAACCAGAGCATGTCTTAGGCTCTGTTCCTGTCCCCAAACTCACTCTCTTTAGAAGAACATGGCACTGTTCTTTCAAAGAAACAGGGAAGAACTACAAGAATGAAAATTCTCCCTTTCTGAACACTATAGCTAAAGTGAAGTTCAGCTGAAGAGAGCAGATTCCCACATAGAAGTAAGTTGCACTGATCAATTCAGGCAACTCCTGTTCTCAAAAGGTGACTAGAAATCTCAAGGCAAATAAATCTCCAGTCAAACTTTACTGTTTCTGTACTTTCCACTAATCTCAACAGGAGAACTAGAGCAAAAGGTGCACTTTGTTTTAAACATTAGCTTGTCTTCTCTTATTTTCTTTCCAGCTAGAAGGATAGAGAGGAGGAGACAAAGACTGCTAAATAATTATGGTAATGACTATTTCTCCGAGAATGTTCAAGCCTCATTTAAAAAACTGAATTCTCAATTTTATAATCCAGTAACATTTGTTTTGAGAATGTCTCTCTCCCAAAGCAGTGTGCCAGCAAATCGTGTCCAAATTTTGTATTTATCAAAATGACTTTGAGTCCAGAAATTTTTAAACCTTGTTAATAAATGTGAAATCTGTGACATGTCCAAAAAAATTATTTTATTTGTTTGACATGCCTAGAATCCAGTGCATTAATTAGGGGCCTGACAAGTTTATGGGAAGTATCATCTAAACATAGAAAAGCTTAAATCAGGAAACACTTATAAAGACAATTATACTCACAGCCTGAAATAGGAAGAGAGATTGTTGGATGAATAACTTCAAGCATGACTCAGTAGCTATAAACCTATCTGGAAATATTTAAGTCAAGATCCATGATTTGTATCTATAGAAAATATGAGGGTT
This sequence comes from Fringilla coelebs, assembly GCF_963513975.1. Lineage (NCBI taxonomy): Eukaryota > Metazoa > Chordata > Aves > Passeriformes > Fringillidae > Fringilla > Fringilla coelebs. The sequence continues at coordinate 9,903,239 of NC_140040.1, read as the reverse complement.
GGTGGTAGATTTCTAGATTTGCTTTGTAAATTGGTCAGGAAATTATTTCCTGTGTGTAATGTTATTTTTGCAGATGCTAATCATGTTTTTGGATTTGGATGTGAAGACATGCAGGTCAATTTTAGTAGATCCTCCTCTTCTATTTCCTCTTCTCCTCCTCTGTGGCTAGGGCACTGTTAAAGCACACTTGAGAATTTGAAACTAAAACTTAAGGCCATCTTCAAAAAGAAGGGAAAAGAAAGAGGAGAAAAGCATGAATTATGATGAACAATTAACTGACTGCAGTAAAGTTTTCCCCATAGCAGGAGACTGGTAAATGTTGGGAAAACAAATCTTCATAATTATTGTCACTTGTGCTGGAGTAAATCTAAGCCAAACCATTAAGTTGCTCAACCACAAAGAGATGATTAAAATTATTCTGAAAATCTGGCTGTGTTTTTCTTTTGGAAATAAAAGGTGAGGCAGAAAATGGAGTTTATGCCTGCATGTTCCACAAAAAAAAAAAAATCAACTAACTTTTATTTTTAATTCTTGAGTTTAGGAGGAGAATAGGAAAGCTAAAAAAAAGGCCACTGGAGTATTTCTGTGGGGATAAAATGCTAAACTGACTATACTATTTTTCATTTAAAACATCTGAGGCATTTCTTCAGTTTCCTTATAAGAACAATGTTGAAAAAATAGTCAAGAGTGGGACTGTCAGAAATAGCGATTTCCCAATAATCTTATTTGCATAATCAGAGGGCCAACATAGAAGAGGAATGGCAGTGTTGAAGCTGCATGATCTTAAAGGTGACTCTTTCTTTAAAGGCTGCAAAATAAGACAAATAACCACCAAACCAAAAGAGAAAAGCTTTCTAGTCACCAAAAGTGAAATTAGTCATCTCTGAGGAAGAAAAAATCCAACCAAACATTTCCCAATATCACCCTTCATAACTGGGATAAAACCAGTTTATTTTAAATGTTCTGAGCTAATAGTCTTTTATCATGCCATGTACTGCCTTCATGGCTACATCTTGTTCCAATTTTGGTTTCATCCATTCCCATTTCCAAACGACCATAACTTTCATACAGTCTTGCCATACACCAGATTCCATCTGTCTGTGACCTTGAATAAACAAGGGGCCTTTGATGTTCTTGTGCATTTCAAACCACTTTGTCATTTCCACTGATATATGAGCCACGCTGCAGTGAAATGCAGTCATCACTGGTTTGTGGAAGTGCCTTCCTGCTTCTTCTCTTGATGTAAGTTTACCATAGAACAAATTTACTGTAATCTTTGTGTTAACTTGTGCTTCCCTGCGGAGCGAGAAAGAGGTCAGCAAAACAGCAGTGGGAGGCTAGAAATAGAAATCCTGCGTGTACAGCATCATGACAGCCAAAAGCAAGTAGAAAAATCACACAAACCCCATCCAACAAAACAAATGATGATCAGAACAACAACTTCTTGAAAACAAGCATTAAGAGGAATTTGCTAACTGATGGACAGATTTACACACCCAACCCAGCAGCTTTGTTGTGGCATTGTGTGTTCATCCTATTACATTTCAAGGCTGCTGTGCAAGGCTGTTGGGTTTTGGCACTGTCAAAATGAAACAGAGATTATGTGGTACCATATGTCAGGCAGCTGAAGCAAAGGATTCCTGGTCTAACATGTTTGCCTTTCCAGTCTGCAGGGAGTGTTAAAACCAAGGGAGCAGGAGAGGTGGGTGGGCCAGCACAGGGAGGGACAGGGTGTTTCTGCTTTTGCCCCAGCCTCTCAGCAGTCCTGCTGCACTTCTGAAGACTCATGTCTGGATATTTCTGCACCAGCCAAATGCAGAAAGAGTTCATCTTTTCCTCTAAGACAAAAACAAAAACACAAAGTAAAACCCTTCAGCAATTATTTTTTAATGCAAATGCATGTTTATTTCATGCCCTCAAGCCTTTTAGTCCTGGTTGTTTGTGACAAACATTCCACAATAGACTCTTTAAAGTCTGGCATATGTGCCACTGCTAAAAAACATACAGCAGAAGACATAAGACAATTAAAATGAAAGACGACAACAACATGCTGCTAATGGTTTTAAATTATTACATTGTAGAATAGTTACTGGTACATCATGGAAGAGTTATCCCTACAGCTCTGCACAAGCCTGAGCTCCATCAATCAACTAATCTTTATCATGTAATACTTAGGTTTTCTGTTACAATGATGTTTGAGCCATACAGTCCAGCATCCAGTAACTATGGATAAAGGAATGGCATAGCTACACTACAATTAGCTCAGGGACTCTGCTGCAGGATATGACAGGTTGTCACGGTCCACCTCTCCAATCAATACCTGCTGAGGAGACACCATTGATTGATTTCCAAGATGGAGTTGTACTCAATAAACACAACAAGATGACCTGCAAGCCCCAAGGTGCCCAGACTGCAGGAATTTGAAGTAACTTACAGAATAACCCATTTTTAGGAGAAATCTGACCTAAATAGTGTCCAAGATGCACCATGAATTAATTCCCAGAGGACCTGGAACAGACACTGGCGTGCAAGTTGGCTTCTAGTGCTAGCTTACCACAACATTTCAATTTTTTCTGTACTCTCAGTTCAACCAGGAGTCTCAAAGGACAATTTTTTTAAAACAGGATTTAGACATCTGAATGATGGCAGTATTTTTTTTTTTTAAGTTGCCTATATACAAATGAATTGACAAAAATAACCAAAAGCATTTTTCCAGCTTGGCAAGGATTAAGAGTGAGTTGCGTTTTTTCAGCAAGAAATACAGAGGTGTTTCAATGTCTGTTCTTTTTTCTTTTTGAGTTTGAGGAGGTTCAGGTAAAAAAGGGAAAAGAAACACAGTAATATTTCATGTTGTATTTACCAAGTAACAAAGGTATCTTCTGGGATGTAAGAAGCTGGCATTTGTGTTCCATGCTTCCTCCATTCCAGACAAATGCCCCTGTCACTCATGTTCTTACCTGTTACTGGGTAGCTTGCTGCCTCCATACAAATGGCAAAGCTAATACTTTCAACTAAAGATTCACATTTCAGCAACGTGAAGCTCTAGCTGGATTTCATAGATATCACCTCTGAAAAGCTTAATTTTTGAAAGATAAATGGAGAATTACATCCTCTGCTTTAAGAACTGACTACCAGGAACTCCTTTTTTTAGTTCTTCCCTTATGCAATATCTGTGCTTTATAAATATTTCAGACAGAGTTTTCAATGCCATTTTAAAAATAAAGATATCACATTCAAGAAAGACCAAGCAGAAAAAATAAATCTCAATGTTGTCCCTTTATGTTACTGTCACAGCAAGTAGCAGTAGCATATTTTTTTCCATCCAACTTATATTTACGTAATGATAACTGAGCAGGTTAACTGCAAAAACACTCCATGCAGCTAAAAATGTTATATAGAGTACAAATTTTAGAGCTTCATGGAAAGATTTTCAAACAAAGCAAAAATTTTTAATATAGCTCCCCTCCTCCGTGATTTAATTATATTTTAACCAAAATGAAAACAGACATGGTTTCAGGTTAACACCACAAGAGGACAAAGTTTTTAACCCCCTGAAAGAAACAAGACTCTACAAAGCTTAACTGCTCTAAATTATTGAAGTATTAGAGAGACTTGCAATTCTTAAGCAGTCCTGAAACACATTTGTCAGGAATATTAGCTCAGTTTTAACGGAGATGAAACATTGCTTCCCATATGATGTTGGTAGCTGGGATCATGGCAGGGATGTTTGCCTAAGAGCACCAAGGAAATCTCAGAGAAACCATGGGTGTGTACACACAGCACGTGCCATGGCCACTGGCCCATCCTTTCTAGAGCTCAGTAAGAGGTTAAACCCCATTCTCTTGCTGACAACTGATAGATTTTTACCTGCCAGAACTCACCACAGGCAGGTGAAACCCTCACACCAACAGCCACCAGATCTGCAGTGGGATTATACCCAAAGAAAATGCAGCTTTAGTCTCTTCAGGGAAAGTTAAGGGTGCAATTTAAATGCCTCTTTTTCAAAGCTCAAGAGAGCTGGCTGAAACAATGATGAAAATAAGACTCAGTACACATTGTCTAAACTATCTGAAGCAGCCAACCTGAGAAGGGTGGGAGATCTCTGTTACAAAAGACCCTGCGCAAGTCAAGAAAAACTACCAAGAAAGTTTGCATTAGCTTGGAATGGAAATTTCCAAATTCAGCAAGACATCTAAGTAAGCACTCTTTGGAGTCAATTCGTGCCCAAAACCACCAAATATATATGAAAATTAATTTGGATGCAACTTATTAAAAATGCAAGCATTATTTTTTTGAAGAGGATATATTTAAAGTATTACAGGTAAAATGTTTATGTAACAAGCAAAGACCAGACTACTGTAATGTATGTTTCAGACAAACCAGAAATCCAGTGCTCAGAAGAATAAACATTCATAATCTCTGCAATCTAATTTTATACAGCAACAAAAATGTACAATAAATTTCACAATCTTATTGATCCTAATACCATTGGCATTGCCCCAGCAATTGATTTAGTCATTTGATCATCAGGAGAAAAGGAAGAGGAATATAATATTTTAGTGGACTTCATAAATTCTAAGCCTCAGCTTTCAAGTCCAACCAATAGTACAATAAACCATGGAGATTATAAATAGAACAACTAAAGCTTTGTAATTACAACATGGTTTATAATGTAATAATTTAGCAAACGGCAGGCATGTTTGATTTATGCAAGATGCAGAATAGTAGGTTGTTTCTCATCAGAGCTGTAACAATACATTTTCTAATAAATATTCAGAACAATCAAGTTTTGCATCTTAACCTCTCCAAATGGTGACTGCTTGTCTGGCATTGTGTAAATCCAAGGGGTTGTTTTAAAAGTGAAAGAGATCTATTTCCCATCTTTCTTCTACAGCTTTTTGAACCCAGTGTTTATGGTTTTTTATCTATAGACAATGAAATGGTTTTGGTTTTTTCCATGATAGTAAGGCCATTAAGTACTTAAAAAAGGCACAATATCTAATATTGCCCAGTCAGTCTAAAAGGCTTAGAAACTGCAGTAGGGTTGCTTTGCCAGCCTTTCTGTTGGCTGTTGTGTGCAGGAGGTAGCAGGAGAATACCATTTCCCCACTATGCCCATGTATCACCTGCCTCTCACAGGAGGTTTCTGGTTGGGCTTTTTGTTTCTCTGCACCTCTAAAATACATTTTAAGGTTTGGGTTTTTTTTTTTTCTTTCAGCAATGCCAACAGATTACAAAAAAAAAAAACCCAAAACAAACAAACAAACAAACAAAAAAACCCAAAAAAAAACAACCTCAGAGCAAATCAGGGACTGTTTTGATTCAGTTTTAAGCCTACCCCTTCAGCTTCACCCAGAAACTTCTGGGGCAAACAGACCTGATGAGCCCAAGAATGTCTGTCTCAGCCATTGGTACAGAGTGGCCATAGCACTTTACAGGTAGTAAGAATTCTGTAGACACAGAACATTCTTCAAGTGGCTTGCAGTTTGTTAAAAGTCAGACCTTTAAAATAATACACCGAGAAGCCTGCCTGCTGCTCAGAAAGCTGTAAAGTCAGCTGGCTGCAAACACCACGGCCTTCGGGAGGCTGCCTCAGCCTGTTCAGGCAGCACAGCACAGGCTTGTGAGCCAAGGAAACACATTCTACTTGCTGTGAGCTGGGGATATTATGTCTGGCCACTGATGTCTAGTTCACATCAGAAAACGTCTCTGTACTGAGAGAAAAGAAACCTTTATTCTCCTGACAACAATACATCCATTTTCATAAGTTCATTTTAAACTTCATAAAAAAAAAAAAACAAACCAAACAGCAACAAACCAAGGCATCAGCCCTGCAAAATCAGTTTCACTGTGCTGAAACCCCCAGAGCTGTCTCCCCAGGCACTCTGACAGTCAGTAGAAGCTCAAAATCTCCTGCTGCAGCCCAAAATATAAATCCATCTAAAAGTCAAACCCAGATCGTGTTGCAGTGCTCCTAGGAAGCCTGCTTTGCACAGCAGAGATCCAGCTACTCAAACAGTGCAGAGCAGGGGAATGAGTCAGGACACTGCCCTTGTCCACAGGAAGGTTTCCATTTACAGGAGCAAATACTGGTGCAACAACAATAATTCTGTGTGAGCTGCCTCTTCTGTTCAATATGGCTATTGTGCTCTGGGAAAACTCTTCTGCTAATTACTCTGTGGTACATTCTTCTATTTTGGCCAAATGATCAAATTTCGGACAGATTTTCAGAGACAGTAAATTAAGGAAGTGCGTGATCCCCTTACACTGCCTCAGTGCATCCCTCTGCAGCCAGCTCAGAGCTGGTAACTCATAAATGGGAGACACGCCACTGTCCTGTGCCCATGTGCAAGGGAAGGGTTGGCCAGACAGTAGCGAGGAGCTGGGACAGCATTCAAGAACCTTCCTCGTCCCCCCCAAGGCCTCGTAAAATTTATTAGCTCCAAATTTATGGCAGCTCTGAAACAGCGAGTTGTGTACAGCCTTATTCTCATTGGAAAATTTACATTAAAAACTCCCACAGGAGAGAAGCAGCCAGTGACATGGGAGCCCCTAGCAGCATAGGAAATTCTGGGAGAGACACCCAAAATCTGGCCTGCTGTATATTCACAGTTCAGGACAGCACCACATGAAATACCTGCCTGTGACAGCAAGGTCTCATCCCTTTGAAGGACAAGCATTTAGTGCTGAACAGTTCATCACAATAAAAGAGGCTGATGTCACCATGGGCCTACATTAAATACTATCAAATATGTGACTTATTTCCACTAGCTGTTACTTCTAAAGTGGTGTTCCCCCCCTTTTTAATCTTAATTTCTAAGTATCTCTTAAAAAAAAAAAAAAGCTCCTCTTGAGTTTCATCAGAAATGACTTGGATGATCTTCTGTTAAAAGAATGACTTTTATCCTCATTCAAATACATATTGTATTGGCTTAGAAACATCAAAGAGGCAATGTCTTTACATATTCTATTTCTAAGAAAAGAAAAGGAGTTCTCTCTTTATTAACATTGGTAATGTTGAATCTTATAATGAAAAATGCACAAAAGCAATATTTTTGATGAATAGGTAATAGAACAGCACTGAATAAGAGAGCATTAATATATTTTTACCCAAAAACTCACTCAGATAATGCATCAGGAGGGTTTTGAACTGAGACGATGCCACAAGCAAAAATGAGGCTGGTGGTCTCCCGCTCCCCCTGCTACAGCCCAATATTTGTATTGACCTTGAAAATCCAGCACACAGCCCAAGCAGAGCTTCCAGCATGTGACAGCCACAGCCCACGAGCAGCACAGCAGGAGTGCTTCCTCCAGGCCAGAAGCACTTGGCAGGACACAGATATTGGTGTGCTGTCTGACCACACCAATATGCAAACGTTACCTAGGGCAATTATTTGAATTATGAGTAGAAAAAAAATGCAGTAGCATCTTACAAGTAAGGGTTTTGTACCCATGGATATTTTCAGAGTTGTTATGGCACCAGCAAGTGACCTGCAGAAAAGTCTGCAGCGTTTTGTGGTAGAGGGTGGGCATGTATTCTTTCTGTCTCTGCTATGTGTAGCACAATAGAGCCTTTGTGATGCTCCCAAGAAAACCTATTTATGGACTTGGATTTTGAACATTCCTTTCACTCTTTGTCATCTTTTACCATTGTCTTTGAACCGCTGTGATAATGAAATTACAAAGGGCCATATAAGCAGTTGGATTGGAAAACAAAAAAGGAGAAAGAAAAAGGAAATTTTAAAATAAACCAGGCATGACACTCCCCTGCATTTTTCATTACTTAATTATAGGCAATAGAAATCACAAAAATCTAATATTAATTTGAGGGAAAAAAAACCTGTCTGTTGAATTCTAAAATTTCTGTTGAGGTCTGCAAAAGGGATATCATAGGAAAATACACTGTACTAGAATAACAGACATATTTTATGAATTGTGTCACATTGAGAAAATGCCTTCATATGTATGTAAAGATGGTAGTTCTTCAAAACATTTTAATTAGGCTTTGAAATTTCAAAAATCCCAACAAATCCGTGTCGGAAAAATCTAGATTCCTACAGTGACCCCTTTACACCATTTTCTTTGCTCCTCTGGTTTTACATAAAATGGAAAATTGCATTTGGGAATGTTGTACATTGCAGTAGTAAACATATTTGTTGTTAATTCCTTCTGTTTTCCTTTACTTATTTTATGATAAAATATTGTTTCATAGCAACAATACCTTGAAAAATGAAGATGTGTTGGGATCAGAGTTTGTATGAAAGAAAAATAGTGGTAGATGCAGTGGTAGATGAAGAGTAAGGATGTATAAAAAAAAACAGAGAGGGAAAAGCAAAGAAGCATTAGTGTATCTATGAGGGGCACTGATGAGAGACAGCACCCTCATCCTCATGAATCTCTTCTCTACCACACAAATGTATTTTCCACAGAGGATTTAATCCACCTCTGTTCAAGACCCACTTGTCTACTCATTTATCAGTATCACTCCTTGCCTGGAATCACATCCCACAGAACCAGAGCTGTGGCCATGGACGTGACTCAGCTGAATGCACTGAGCAGGTTCTCATTCCATCCACAATTCAAACCCTTTGCAAAAGCAATGTTACCCTGCTCATTGCATTAACATACTTAAAATTTGCCTTTCTCCTTGTTTTCCTGTTCTCCTATGTCCCTCTACTTATTGGTCTTTACTATGTACAGCATTCGCAGCAAGGTCTTTTTCTTGTCCATGCTTGGAGCTTGGCTCACACAAAGGCCTACCACAGATTGATAAAACAACAATTTAATCTGCACTCAATCTCTGTGATCTACAGAATACCAATGTCTTGTTTGAAGTGTGGTATTACATTTGGAAACGGCAAACAAGAAGTTAATTATTTTTTGTGTTTGTCGCTCTTTCCTATGGATTGAGTGAGCCACTGTCTCAGCCTGCTGACTCTGAGCTTCAGAGAAACAAGAGACCAACAGGGCTGAACTGCATCAGGGGTAGAACAAAGTTCAGACAAGGAGTAAATCTAGATGACTGTAACACCTGAGCTAATGCTTCAGGACACAGATACAATACTGTGTTACATAGGGAAACACTGGCATTTTGGCAATTATGGAGTTCAAAAGATGCCCATAGTCAATCAAATAGGAATTAAAAATGGAATACAACCTGCACAGGAGATGTGAGATGAGAGAAGAGGGAAAGAGTACTGGGATTAGGAGCTAACTCAGAGCTGCAGCAGACTTACGGGGTTTGTAACAGCTACTATAATTTCTGCATGAGAATAAACAGTTCAGATATAGAAAAGGGAAATCAGAGGAAAGAAAAACAAAAAAAAGGAGACAGCCTCTGCTTTTAAAATATAAACCATTAGTAGAAAAAGTTTCTATAGTTACTTTCAAAACCAAGAGATGTAACAGCTCCCTGTGCTGTTATTATCGACCAAAGATTTTGTCGTAAAGGGGACTGGGATAAAATTTTCTTAACAATTATTCAAAACTCCACTTTTAAGATACAATAAAAGTTGTGAAAACAGAATTTTCACATGAAATTTTACAGAGCTGTGAAAAATTAAACCACATAAGAAACAGCCAAAAGCAATGTTTTATACATTTGTGTGTACATTCGTGCCTATGCTCCAAAACACAGCTCCCTCAGTACCAGCCACAAAGCTTGTGTGCTACAATGAGGGATTTGTGAAAGTAAAGTCAGGCCTCTCTCGAGGCTAGAAAAAGAAGTGCTGTTCCAATGTGCATCCTTTCTGTTTCATCAGCTTTTGGAGCCCATGCTGACATTAGCACATAAACCCCAACATGCACGTGACACCAGAACACGTGTGTAAGAATAATCGCCACATCCGAGACTGACACAGAGGACAATGCCTGTCTGATGGAAGAACATGGAGCAAACAAAGCATTGACATACACAGACCAGGAGCCACACAAGGGAACAGGCTGGAGTCTGCAGTCACTACCCTCTGCATTCCACTGTTGTCACTCCCAAAAAATGAGCAGAGACACTCCATGTTCACATTGCTACTGCTCCCCAGATACAGGCACTTCAACAGTGCCTACTTGATTTGAGCCAACCAAATCCTGCCACTTTGCTAAATCCCTACCCATTTGTCTAGTGATTAAGAATAAAACTCTTGGAAATATAATTACATCCAATATCCTCTCCTCCTGCTTTGTTACTGCTGCAAAGAGGGGCATTGCAGTTTTAAAAGCTTCTCCTTCACAACCTTGCATTCTGAGGATGTACAAAAGCAAATCTTCCCTCACCGTGCACAAAGGGGAGAATCATGGAATGGCTGGGGATGAAAGGGACCCTAAAAGATCCTGTCGTTCCAACCTCCTGCCATGGACTTTCCACTCAACCAGGCTGCTCAGAGCCCCATCCAGCCTGGCCTTCAACAATTCCAGGGACGGGGCTTCCACAGCTTTTCTGATTAGCCTGTGCCAGGCTTCACCACTCCCACAGAGAAGAATTTCAAAGCCAAGCAAGCGTTTTGCAGCAAAACTGGGAAGGGCAGCCAGGTTTGTTGGCTGGCAGGTGAGCTGGGAACAACCTGTTTGCTGCACTTCTGTTCTGTACTGAGCCACGGCAGAGGTCCTGTGCTAGGCTAGAACAAGGCAAAGCATTGCAAATTTTCACGACAGACATGCTTCCAAAGCATGTCTCCAATTAATATATAATCATGTTTTCTTTTTAACAGCATAGGACAGAAAATGCACAGTCCATAAATCCTAAAGCATTCAAAGCTACAGCCCTGTTTAATTACTATATGACCACAAAGGAAAGATTCCCAAAATCTTCTAACTGAAAGGGATATTGCTACAGTTTCAAGGGCAACAGCATAATGTGAACTCTCAGCTGAAGATGCCAATCATATTGAAAACTAGAAATAAAAAAACAATTAACAGCAATGAAGAACAGGGCAAACAAAGGATATAACCCCACAGTGAAGAGCAAGGAAACAGGGAAGAGAATTCACAAAATCCTGCAGGATAGAAAGTAGACTTTTGGGGGGGGGGGGTGTCTAAACAGAAAACAGCATTTCAGCTGTGACTTCAGGATCTGAATCAGTAGAATACCAATATAACTAGAAGCAGCAAAGTTCTTGGAGCAGGCATTGCTAGGCTTACCACCAGCACCCTCTCCATCAGTAATGAAAATTTCCAAGATCAGCTGCTTCCCAACTTTCTCAGCAGTAACTGCCTTATTATTATCGTGAATCTCATCATCTTTATGAACAGGAAGCTGGAAGCAGTGTTTTCTGTTTTGGCTGTACTTGTTTGAGACAAACCTTGGGGTTTCTGTTATATATGGACTTAGGTAAGGGATATTTCCAGTTTCTGTCTTCAAACTTCCAATACTTTTTCTTAGACAGGGCTCTTTCTCCCAAGAAAGATGAATTTACAACGGCACTGCTGTAAATTAATGGTCAGTTCTGCCAAACGGGGCCAGAAATGTTTAGGATTCTCACCCTTGCTTACATTTAATAGACAAAACATTTAAGATGGAGATGGAAAGATGATGACTGCACTGAGTGTAGGTTATAGTAAACTGTCCTGCTTCTCCAGACAGCTGCATGTTGCACAGCTTGAATGCAGGATCTCAGCCACGATTTCTGTCACTCAGTTACTGCTGATGGAAGTGCTGTGCTATAATTTTCCAATATTTCAGCAGCATCTAGAAACACCAGATGTGGTTAAAGTCCTATGAGATTACACAGAACACAGCCCTTTTGTAAAAGACCAGTTGCCTTCACTCAGCTGCCCAGGGTTGGGTGACATGTAGTGTGAAAGTTGCTCTTACCCTTGGGGACTCACTGCTCAGAAAACATTCCTTGGTTTTGTTCTTTCTTCTCCTTTTTTTTTTTTTTTTTTTCTTTTTAATTGGAAGGAAAACCAAGTCACTGTACACCATTTTCTAAGACTCAGCAGAAATAAACCCCTGATTTTCTGAGGCTGAGGTCACGGCTTAACCGCACTGTAGATCACCTGCTCTCCCTCCCTCCGTTCTGGCCCAGCCAGGTGTTCTCTCAGCTGCAAACCCCTGCTAGGGCAGCAGTCATCAGTGCCCACCACCCAGTCACCAACAGCCCAGGTCCCTTTTTTCCTTGGAAGGGTTCAGCATCCTGAGCTCAGCACTGAGGAGAGACTGCCCTGACCCTGCACCATTCCCTCCTTTAGTCCTACTTCTGAAAGTCTCCCAGTTTTCTACTCACTGCAATATTTGGAAGTCAGGAGTTAGGCTGGGCTCTGACAACCAACATACAGCACACCATCACTGTGTCATCACATCAGGAAGTCTAGTTAATAAAAATGTGGGACTTCCTAGCTGGTTCTGGAAGTGGTTTTCTGCGAGTGCTAGAAATGTATCTGTTAATGAATGAAAATTAAAAATCTTTTCTTTTCCTTGACTCACGGAATTGAGACCTTAAAAAAATTTCATCCTCATAAGAACTGCACAAGATCATCCTAATTTCACACCAAGGATGTTCCAGTCTCTGGAAGATCTTATTTCCTTCTTATCTGATGTCTATCTTCATTACAAAAGCAAAAAGTCCCTTACTAAATTGCTGAGAGCAGCATGATCATTTGTAGTTCTGTAATTTATCATGTACAAGGGGAAAACTTGCCATCATATTAAGTTATGACATTTTCATAACTACTTGCCACAGCCAACAAAAGATTACTGAAACAAATTACTCCAGGACACCAAACCAAAAATTACTTGCTTTTGCTCTGATAATTTTTCAGCTTGCCTTTTCTGTAGAGAGCAGTAGGAGAGCTGTTGGTATGCAAGCATGGAGCCCAAATTCATCTGTTTATAAACATCCTGTTTCCCAGATGTGCAGGGTGCAAACGTACATAATCTATACGGGTCAAGTTTGATTGCTTGGGAAGGAGGCAATAATGCAGGACTAATTATTTTCCTGACCTGATGGGTAATATTTTATTTAACTCCACTCCAGGGAAGCTAAACTAGATGGTGGGAAAGAGAAATGTATTCTCAAAGGAATAATGCCAGTTTATGCAGCACCTTTGATTTTTTGCATACACTCAATGACTGAGATAATTTTAAAATATTATTTAGTCATTATGTTTTTATTTGGACTCCCAATATAAAGGTTACATTTTCCTACTCCCCTCCCCACACCTAATATTTGTTACAGTTGCATTTTTCAAACCATTTACTGTCTGAAGGGTAAGTAGAATGACACTGCTCATAATGTGCAAATAAATGTGAAATAAGCTAGTCAGCTCAAGTGGAATGAATTACTGTCACTGGTAAAATAAGGCAAGAGGGAACAGCTGCCTTGGGAGCTAAAAAAGACTCCAGCAGGTACTGCTATTGAGTGACTGGAATAACACTTACTATGATTTATCAAAGACCACTTGAAAGCACTTCTGAGGCATTAAATAGGCATGAAAAAAGGCTTTAGTGGCAACAGGACTATGCCAGAACTGAGTGATTAGGAGACTCAAAAGCTTGACCCGAACTTGCAGCCTATGAACAAGGGATGCCAAAAATCTTCAAAGATGTGTGGAAGAAAATGGAGGGTACAGTCAATTTTGAAGAGATAACCACAGAACTGCTGGGTCCTATTACAAAAACCTGATAGCACAACTATGGAGAAAAGAAAAAACCCCAGACCATGGTTAGTACCACAGCACTGCAGTAGCCCACCAGAAAATAGCTTTGTGTAGGAATAATCTCATAAATTAAAGAAAATATTTAAAATATTTTCAGCTGCAACATCCCTGGGTCAAAGACAATTTTAACAGTTTTCACTGCTAGCCTGCAATTCCGGCAATGCATTCTCTGTGGCAGGGGCTGGCACAGTGGTACCACAGGCACTGGGGCTGCCTCTGCCAGGCCCCTGCAGGGACCAAACTTCAGCTGGCACAGACCAAGGTCGTGCTTCCAGCTCTCTGCCCTGCCAGTGCTTGTTCTGCAGGTGAGAATAAAGTGTTTTGATGTTGGGCAGGCTCTCAGGATGGTCCTGCCCTGCAGTGCGGATCCCATGCTGTAGGGGCTGGAGGATGGAGCAGCTCACTGCCAGCAGCAGTTTCTCTCTGCTCCAGCTGACCTCCCAGCAAAGGTGTTTCCCAGGAAGGGAACATCCCAGTCTGCCCAGGGCATGGCAAGAACTTCTCTGCCCAACATGAAGCAGGGCTTTGCAAGCCCCACATCACTCCTGCAGCCTTGTAGCACCTGCTGTATCAGCCCTCACCTTCTCAAGAGAGAGGTATTTGCACCCATTAAACATTGCATTTTCTTTATAGGAAAATAAGCCATTGAGCAAGTTACTACAGTGAAGATTCTTAGAAAAGAAAACCTTGGTTTGTGGCAGAGTTCCCAGCTCCCTGTCACATCTCCAGAAGAAGAGACTGCTGTGGAAGGGGAAAAGCATTAATGGAGAGCTCTGAGGTAGATGGGGAAAGACAGTTTTTCTTACACTGCCTAATAAACTACATTTCACCATCCAACTTTATGATTTTCTGCAAAAAATAGACCTCTCCCTACTTCTCTGCAAAGATTTAATAGCAGCAAGTAGTAAAAGTCTCACATTACTTAGAGTTCATTATTTTCAGAAAATATACTACTGTCATCTACTTGCACATTATGAAGTGTTATCATAAAACAAATCTCTTACAGTCATTAGTATGAATTAGTGAATTTCTACTGTCTGTTAAAGACAATTGTTGATATTCTGAATCTTAAAGACCTAAACCCCATCGCCATTGTGCCTGAAACCAAACAATGCTTGAAAAATACATCAAACAAATGCTGATACTGCAGTGCACAAGGCCCATAGCATTTCCTTATATTCCCAGGAAGCTCTCAGAGAGACAGCAGTTATAATACAGCAGTAATGGCACTGAAGATTTATCACAGCTTTATCCATAAATAGTCCTAGATGGCATAAAATCAAAGTAACCGTGAGGTCATCTTTCCATGGCTGGCACAATACAGGCAAAACAAAATTATCACTCTCCTGTTGTTTTATCAGTGGGGAAGGCACCAAGATGGCACAGGAGACCCTCCAGGAGGTTGTTTTACCTAGGAGCTTTCTGCTGCACTACAAACCAGTCAGCAGTGTGTGCTGTGACTGTTCTGAGGCTGCAGATGTGCTGCAAGGTCCCACTGGCACAGGGAGGCAATAGTTGTGGGAGATTTGTACAGTCACGAGGCAAGAGATGTGACAGAACTTGGTTTTTCTGCTCTGAAAAATCTGCTCTAAGAATTTATTTTCCGTAAGTGTCCAGCTTGAGAAATATGAGACAGCATTTATGCAGTGTAGGCAAGTTTTATTTCCTCAGATGAGACATGTCTGTACAATTGCACATTCACAGTCAGGACACAGTAAAGACCTAATGCTCTTTGAAAAGAAGCTGAACCTCAAAATCCTTTCTATAATTTTAATATACCTTAGAGTGTTTCCCCTATAACATTATCAGGGATCCCAGGGCTTTGACAGAAAGAATTAGACCCAAATGACTGACAGAACAGTACCAACACAGGTTGCCAGCCATTCCAGCAGATCACAATTTCTGGGAACGTTCCAGGAGTCCCCAACTCTGTGATGCTGTAAGGGTGCAGAGGGGTTCCTCTGGAAGAGGAACAAAACCACTGAGCTGTCCTGTAGGATCACTGTCTTCAGGTACTCTGGAGCACAGATTAAAGAGGGGAAACTTTTTTCAACACTTTTTTTTCTGGCATCTGCTTTCTAAACACAACACAGTTCAAAGTCCACGCCAGTGCTGCTGGAACCAGGAGCTGCTTTAAACCACTGTGTACATGCTGATAGAAATAACCAAAAATGTCATTTCCCCAATGACAACCCTGATTTTTAAAAGGTAATTACACTGCTCCTTGAGAGGTTAACTAAAATAGGTAAATTAGTTGTATCTGCAGCTGATTGTGACAGGTAGGAAGAGCTTCACAACATGCACAGCTTTAGTTACAACATCTCTGGAAAAGTCCTCAGGGATTTAGAACAATGAAACTGTAATTTAGCCAGTCAGTCACAAAGAGCCATAAACAGATTCATAGAGACACCTCTGTACGCACAGCTCCTTGTATATTTTATGAGGAAAGCACTATCTGCCTTCCCTCTCCTTCCCTATACATCAAGCTCACAAACAAAACAATGCAAGT